>NC_087207.1:15411111-15426111 GCF_015104395.2 Macrobrachium nipponense
AATGGGGCAAGCTCGTAGCTAGTTTCTGTTAACTCATTCTTACATTGGATATGCTCACACTTCTTTACATACATTTCCATGTTGTTTTGTAATCATGCTGTTACACTTAGATTTAGAAATACAGACTCTTGATAAATACTTAACCTTGTAAAAGGAGCTGCATATCAACCCAGCTTTGTATTTCAGTTAATTGATTTTGTGAAATTTAGGTTGCCAAGCTAATAAGCACTGAGGCACGTTCGGTCATTCACCGCTTATGCCAGTGAAAAGGGAGTTGGAGTGGATGAACATTAAAATCAAGAAATGAATATCATGAAGGATATGAAGTATAGGGACCTAAAGAGGGAACCAAGAGAAAACAGTATTGGCACTAAAGCGTAATAATTAGAGGAGTCGGACAACAAGACAAAAGAAGGGAAGGGCAAATGGGGGTATTTTAAAAGGCTAAAAAAATGGGTGCATCCCGGTGCCGGAGTGACACTGTTAACACCCTAATGCCTACAGTGCATCACGTGAGATCTACTGACGGCACTAATTCCCTACGGAGTTGTATTAAAATATTTATTGGGCTATCATGTATCCTAATACTCTGGCGACACCCATTTAATTTTGATCAGCCTCGTTATCCGTGTAAACCCTGAGGATATTTAGATTTGTTTCTGTTGATATTGGACGAAAAATCGAAAACGTAATTCAGAAACACCTGATTTGAAGAAAAAATCTAAAATGAACGTTAATTTTCGAATGACGAAATATTTGTGCGGGTCTTGAATTGAACTGAATTGAATATGTAATAAAGGCCAAAGGCCAAGCACTGGGACCTATGAGGCCATTCAGCGCTGAAATGGAAACTGATAATAAAAAGGTTGATAGGTGCAACAGTAAGAAAACCTCAAAGCAGTTGCACTATGAAGCAATTGTCAGGAGAGGGAGGTAAGTAGGATGGAAGAAAGAAAATATGAAAGGAGGTACAGTAAAAGGAACGAAAGTTATTGCAGCTAGGGGCCGAAAGCCTGCAAAAAAAAACTTAAGTAATGCCCACAGAGCACCGCATGAGGAGCACTGACGGCATTGTCCCCCTACGGGGTGTGTGGGTCTTAACCCTTGAGGTACACAATCCTTGTACGAAGCCTAGTGTTCGTTGCTTCTTTTAACAAGGGAATAACAAGTAAACAAATTGCCAACAGGTTTTCGTAAGTTTTCTTCCGAGTCTGGAATTGAGGGTTCCTCTCCTTTCGTGACCGAACAGCGACCCGAAGTCAGTTGGGCAAATGGAGTGAAGAGCTTCACATCCCCTTTCTTCTTTTTGCTCTGTGAATTGCCGTTTACTGGATTTACTGCTCTTACGTGCTCACTTCGCCTGTTACCTGCTGTGAAAAGAAACCCGGTTTAAGGTGTCCAGGTCGACCAGCTACTGCCAGATGAACGAGGCGAACTGCGGATAGTTCTGAAAGTAAGAGACAATTGACATCAATTTCTTCCACTGGGTCTCTGTTGTTTTAGTGCTTTAAGGGTTATTTGATTACACAACTGTGTCTTATAGTTTAATAATCGTTGGATTCACGCATCTGAATCCATTTTTAAACCTTTTTGTAGGGTTCTGTTATGATTTCTATGGAAGTTCCCAGTCAATAAATCTATATATATAATATAAAAGGCAATTTATTTCTGTATGCTTGTGTGTTTGTTTGTTCGCTATGAAAGATAGGGCTACCAAATTCTAACCGTAGACCAAGAAGGTTTTAGTCAGAATTCGAAATATGGTTGTCCGTTTCTAAGTGGGTCATAACCCCTCTTTTTTCATACCCCTTAATTTTTTGCAACTTTCGTAGTTGATATCTAGGGCTACCAAATTTTTACCTTAGACTCCAACCCTGCCCCCCCTCCCCCCTGCCCCGGAAGGTTTTAGTCATAATTCGAAATTCGAGAGTCGCTTCTAAGGGGGTCATAAACTAGTTGTAGTAATTGTAGTACTAGTAGAATTATTCTATAATACACTGAATAACCATCATTACTCTAGTATTCATCTTTTACGTCAGTTGCAGATATGCCAGTTGAAAGAAAAAAAAGAACCGTTTCCTTAAACATCGAGACTGTGAACTATAGAACATTTAGTATGCTTTACCGTAGGATAATATAGAAATAGTATTAGATTTATAAATATCACGAAAACATATGAAATGCTTCTCCGTAATAGTTTCTTTGCATATTTTTCAGTAACCAGTGATCATACAGTTAATTAACATCATGACTTACCTTCGAATATACTTGTGCATATCAACATCGTGCTTAAAATGTAGCATTTTGTCGATAATGTATTGCTAGAATAATTTTTGCATTACGATATCCTTCGAGATAAAAAGAACAAAGTATTCATTAGACTTAACATCGGGGTGGGGGATTAGTGGGTGAGAACATTCAGCGCAATTATTTTATTGGTTTTTGTTTGAGACTGGAGTATCTCCTCCGCTCATCACAAGTTTTTTTTTTATTTTTTTTAATTTTTTATTTTTTTAAGTTAGAAAGGGAGTCGACCACTGGACCAACATTCAGAAATTTTAGGCTGTCCATTTCATGATATTCAAGCTATATTTGTCCCAGATTTTGTTCCCATGGCCAAAGATATGAAGCCAAACGAAACTTAAAATGAAAAGTAATATTCATACAAAAATGTAATAAAAAATATTAAACTCACTGTCACTTCATAAAACTAATGATTTCAGCTGCATATTATCTGAAAAATTCAGACCACTAAGGAAATAACAGGCCTTCACCTTTTTTAATTACCAGTCTGATAATGCTACTCTTAAATTAAACAATAATTAACACTGGATAATTAGCAATCTTGAAGCATCAAGGATACGAAGAGAATGATAGACAACCGACCTCATCCCTTGACAAGGGCTGTAAATGGGGCTCTCTGTACCCGTTATTGTGCAATACCTTAGGGCATCTAGGTCCATTAGACGGTTCATTCCCGTTTCCTTTGTCTAGTCTCAACGGCATTTGCTGACGAGTCACATCTGCTCTCTTCGCTTTGTTAATTCCCTTCATTGACAGATGTCCTCTTCATTCCATTCTGCTCTGCTCGAGATGAAAAATGCTCCTTCATCATTCCAATATTCCCTTTCTATTAGCTGAGCTTTTTTTCTCTCTCTTTGTTTCTCTTCCTCTCACTTCCCATTTTATTTCCTCCATGTCCATTGTTATGGAAGCTTTGATTTCGAAGGGGAGGAGCCATGTGCGGAAGAATGTGAGGCAACTAATATTCAAGATAATTTTTGCATTTGTAAGGAATCTCTGCTTCAGAGTTTATATGATAATTAAGGAAGGTTATATATATTATTATTAATATGCATATAAGAGAATGTTTGTATGTTTGTGCACCATAGAAATTCAAATCGCTCGACTGATAAAAAAGAATGTGGCATGTGGCCATTATTTTTTACCCAACTTAGATGATAGGGTAGATTTGAAACCCATACCCCACCCCCTTCCCCTTGCCTTTGTAATTTATGTGGTAAATAAACTTTATGCGTTTATCATACCTCATTTCATGTATACGAGACCTTCAAAGTATATTATTGAAAATGCTTCTCAGTCACCACAGTAATACCTGGATAAAAGGGACAGAGAGCAGTAATGCCTGGTTAAAGGGGACACACACACACACATATACATACATACACACACACACACACACACACATATACATACATACACACACACACACACACACACACACATATATATAATAATATATATATATATATATATATATATAAATATATATATATATATATACACATATAAATTTAGTGTCGTTTTGTAAATTATATGTAATTCCAGACAATAACATCTACCGAGAAACGATGCATTTCGATTTTTTGAACCTTGTGATATAAGTACGACTAATTTATAAGATAGCGTCTTCCTAAAGTCTTTTTGATACCCGACGTTGAAGAAATTTATTATCAGTATTACAGCCACGAGATGATGCAAAGGAAGCATCGAGACCGTAAATAGAAATGTAGATCGCTGTCCCTTTATAAATTCAATGCATTCGTGTGCTCCGAAGTTTCATGTCATGCAAATCAGGCGTCGAATGTGGTACCCGCCCGGGACACGAAGCATTTAAAGGCATGACTTATGCAGGTGACATTCCGGTTGCATTAATGTGTCTTCAGGTTCAGAGATCTGATATGATTTGGAGATATGAATCTTATGTATGAGATGCTATTCCGTATGGAGGAATCGTTCATGTTCATGCATATACATGTACATATATGTATATATACTATGTACATTTATATTTACATACATATAAATATACATGGATATGTAAATGTATCTCTCTCTCTCTCTCTCTCTCTCTCTCTCTCTGCTGTTATTGAAAAAGCGTTACTATACAATATATATATGTAATAAATATATATATTATATATATATATATATATATATATATATATATTATATATATATATAGATATATATAGTATATTCAAATGTATATATATAAATATCTCTCTCTCTCTCTCTCTCTCTCTCTCTCTCTCTCTCTCTCTCTCTCTGCTGTTATTGAAAGAGTTATAAGCACCATTATCCAAGTATAATATATTGACTTAAATGATATCGGGAAGTAGATTGCTTATGCAAATCAGAGAAAATATTAATGGATTGAGAACTTACTTATATTGACCATTAAAGGCATTATATATGAGAAATATCACTATGGAGTCTCGTGACAGACATAATTTCCATTTCCTACATTTCAATGAACTCGCGTTGCACCAAAGAGCGAAGACTAATGGGAATGTTATAGATAGCCTCGTTATCTGGCTGGGCTAAAAGACAGTGACACGGACATTAATTAATGAAATTTCCGCTGGAATTCCAAGAAAGCGCAAGCCAATCTCGCCTTTATGTAGATGTCTTGAGGGCTTTAGAGTTTGCCAGGAGGAATTTTATGTTTTCTTATTCTGTGTGCCGTTAACGCTGCCACGTCATCGCTAATTAAGTGAACGGTTCAAATGCTGATGTTGTGGCACCTTTATTTGCCTGTTCTTACTTTTTTTTCATAGAAAATGATCTTGAACTGAATCACAAACATAATGAAATATATCAATAATATTGTTGTAAGTGGCCGCAAATGTAATAAGCAGAACGCTGTTTTTTATTTTATTTATTTATTTTTTTTTTTACAAAAGATTTTGATTACGTTAACCTTGTAACGAACTATATTCTTGGTAATGAAGTTACCACCACGGCAACCTTGGCCATATTAGCGCACCCCCCCCCCACCCCCACCCCCCGGCCCACCTATACCAAATAAATATTATAATATAATAGTCGCCAAGCAACGAGTCTACCTTGTATTACACTTCCAATTACTGATTTTGATATAATGTAACTAACAATGATACGTTAAGGACTATTGTTACTATTATTATTATTATCATTATGGGTGTAATTACTTCATAAAGTTTGCATAATGTGCACGTAGAGAGAGAGAGTAAATTCTCATGATGACAAGGTCATATGATAAGGTCATCAGTGTATCCATATGGCACATTCATTTTAAAAATAATCCTCAATAAATGTAAAGATGTCCATCTTTTAAGGCAAAATGAAAAACAAAAAAAAAATATGAAGTTTCACGACAAGTGATTACCATAAGTAACGTCTGTCCTGGAGAGAAGATTTCTAGATATATATATATGTATATATATATATATATATATATATATATATATATATATCTAGAAATCTATATTATATATTATTTATATATATATATATATATATATATGATATCTATATATAACTATATATATATAAATACGTATATATATATATATAATATTATATATATCTATATATCTATTATATATATATATATATATAAGTGAACGTTTGGATGTTTGTATGCGTGTTCGTATGTTTGTTGGGTATAGTAGAAATCGTAACCGCATAACCGATCTAGACAAAATTAGTTAAAATGGCAGGTTTCAGACCCGTACCCCCTTCCCCTTCCTTCCTCTTCCCCCTTCCCCCCTTCCCTTTGTAACTGACGAGAATGCCAGAGGATATCGCATTATCTTTTTGCCTGCGTTTGCAGGAGTGGGGTTCTGAACTGCTGGCCCCTTCTTTGCATGCATTAAGTGCCTTTCCTCAAGTGCTTGTCAGTGTCAAATCACTTTTGTCCCCTTACAAGTTTTAACTTTCCTCATTCCGTAAAACTGCTTGAAGCCACTTAACACGAATATTCAAGCAGCCTATTAACGACGCCTTTACGTGAACGTGCCTGAAAGTTAATGTTTTGTTTTCCGGATTTATGCTAAGTTTGCTTGCATACGTGCGTAACGCGCGCAAACATACACACACACACACACACACACACACACACATATATATATATATATATATATATATATATATATATATATATATATATATATATATATATATATACTATATACTATATATATATATATATATATATATATATATATATATATATATATATATATATATATATATATATATATATATATATATATATATATATATATATATATATATAGAGAGAGAGAGAGAGAGAGAGAGAGAGAGAGAGAGAGAGATATTGTTCTAGAAAATTATTGTCACTGAATACAGATAGAATTTAAGCCTCTAAGGAATTTTCCTGCAGTTTGAAATATCTTAAACAGCGTGCATGAAAAGCCAAACAAAATGGTATATCACAAAAGAATGCAACTTAAGGATGATAAAGTTTTGAATTGAATTTCAAAAGTAGATTGTATTTTTATTCTGTATTGTTTCCATCCCACTAAAGATAAGTTAACATGATTGTGTGAATCAGGAATATATTTATTAATTTATCAACATCTAGTAGAAATGCATGCGAGAGAAGCCCTGGCTTCAAAGGTAAAAAAAAATAAAAAATAAAAAGCAGATATTTCTGAGAGAGAAACGCCCCTCAGATGTAATACATACTTATGTGACTTCATTGTACATGGTGTCCATAAAGTCCCGGTACCATTGCAAACAATAAATACTTGTAGTGGTACTGGGACTTTATGGACACCCTGTATGATTTTGAATTGTTGCCTTCGTTCTCTCAGCTCCTTTTTGATCTGAAATGTCCCCATTGGAAGTTATGTAGGTGTTGTTCAGAAATCCTGCAATGGAGACATAATATGAGATTTCTCCAAAACAGATAACGAAAAGATGAATTCTTACCAAAAAGATGTATAGAGTAGTTTTTCACTTATTGTATTTCACTTACTGCAGAAACCGTAAACGCATATAGTACTAATTTTTTGTTGCTTAAATTGTAGGCTATGATGTCAATTAAGTCGAAGATACCTTCAACTTAACCTAAAGCCTTGAGGTGGGGGGGCGGCTAGAGAAAAAAATAAAGCGTTTTCGTATTCATAGGCAAGGGTATATCACCGTCTCAAAATATTTTTAGTATTAAATTTGCAAACCTCTTAAACTTCTGTATGTAGTTTCTGAATGAACACCCACCATTTTAGAATAGCGAAAAGATTTTAGCGTAGCAGATGTAGACGTTAGGCCGTAAATAAGAACAGGTCACATCTCTCACTGTGGGTATAAAATACAGCTAAATAAACTAATAAAGAAAAATCACCCAAGTTAGACATCTCCAAGTTTTCTGAATGTTACGTTTGTAGTGGACGATTTCCCAAGAAGTCCCAAACACTTGCTAAGCTTCTCAGGGGGAAGATTTCTAATATTTATACGAATTATTTATTTTACTTCAGAAATGCATGAATAAAATTGAACCTCACTGAGTACTATATCAAAGACAGCTCCTAAAACTTATTAAACCTTAGAAGTTTGTAATTAACTCGTTATTCGATAAATGAATTTTTTTTTCAGTGATGTTCATGCTGTTTCGTTGAATGTCTGGGCTGAATAATTTGAATGTCTGGGCTATGTAAGCTCAAATAGATATATTATTACACAAAAATTCACATGAAACGTAATTGACTGACCAGTCATTTTTGTTATCTCTCTTTTTACGCAGATGAGGGGGCGGTAAGATATTGACGATTTGGACAGATTTTCGAAGTGGAGTAAACATCACATCGTTAGCATAAGGAAAACTAGTAAGTTCTAATCAAATTTCTAGTTGAGATTTTTGGTTGAATGAAACAACCTTAACCCTTGATCAATAGTTCATCTTGACGTTACACCCAAATATTACTGATTTAAGATGTCAGACAAGATATATCGCGATCCAATTCTATCTAGACTCGCGTAACCAAAAAATTTGTTACGAGCATATAAAAGGTTCAGAATGAATTGCCCTAGAAAATTATTTTGAAGGGTAATGAAATAACAAACAAGTTTTGAATATATTCCTCATTTACGTAAAGACTGGAGATATATCTATTAGTACATATTATAGCTGAAACAGTCCACGCTATGCAAATCTGGTAATTGATGATAATCTTTTAAAGAGAAACATGAAAATGAAATAGGTGCAAATATATATATAATTGCCTAGACATAAACGCTCTAAAAAATTTCAAGTGTTTTCTCTCTCGTAACATTTCTTAAAGACATCTTGTTATGTATTAACTCTGATGAGCTTTTGGCCAATCAGTGACAGAGAAATGTCGTTGCAATATTACAGTTATTGCAGCCGTTTATAAAGTAAATTCTCTTTGCCGAGTCGTTTGAGACACGAAAACACTCGTTATAAGGTTCGTCAACAAGAAACTTTTCGTTCATGTTGACTGAACAAAACACCAAGTGTTTTTTTTTTTTTTTTTTTTTTTTTGTTCCGCGCCGGCGCTAAAGAGTGTTTTACTAATGAGTGGAATCTCCTTTGGTCTAGAACTGCAGGATCTATATATATTGGTTGTTCCTAGACTTTTCCATCTCTCTCTCTCTCTCTCTCTCTCTCTCTCTCTCTCTCTCTCTCTCTCTCTCTCTCTCTTTTATGCAACTCATGCATAAGACTGACTGCAGTATAAAATAATCCTTTCACTAACTTTGAAGGTGAGATCGCTTTTACTTGTACTTTCAATATAACTTTTACTGCTAATAATCATTTGAACTGCAAACATATAAGCCAGGCTCTTCTGTTATTTTGTTGATACCCATGAAAATATTAGAAGATTCATATAATACGCATATACTCTCTACAACATCTGTTATTAATAGCTGTAATGGATTCCCTCTTTAGTGTGAAAATAAGAACAAATTTGTGGTGATCTCTATTTCAAATATATTTCTTTTTACTTCGCATATCCGTATTGAATACCGATTCCTTCACTCTCATTAATAACCCCCAGCCAGCTATAGTAGATTCACATCAACCGTGCATTTGATGTCTAGGCCAGTCCCTTACAACGCTCCTGATTAGCTGTTGATAAGCCAATCGCAGTGCTGGAAACTCTCAGTCTCTCTCAGGAGTTCACATAGGCAGGTATGTTCCACCTATCCTGCGGGATACGTCTTTCAAAAGTATCCCTCAGGAGAGGTGGAACATACTTCCTGCCATTGTGAACTCTCTGGAGCAACTGAGAGTTTCCAACCGTGCGATTAGCTTATCAACAGCCAATCAGGAGCGTCGTAAGGGACGGGCTTAGACATCGGATGCACGGTTGATGTGAATCTACTATAGTAGTGTAATCTACATTGTTTTACAAAAAAAAAGGACGTTTCTCAGAAGACAACGTTGGCTGAGTGTGATATTTCAGGTGTTGCCGTAATACATAGATAGATAGATAGAAAGATAGGTGAAAAGATCATTTTTTCCTCTTTTCCTTTAATAGATAGCGCTGTATTCTTTCGATCCGTCTCTTCTTGGCATTCGCACTCCGGTGGATATTTGCATCGGAAGACCTCGAGGACATCGACGACGTTTATCTTGGCACAAGGAAAGTGCCATTTCCCGAGAGCGCAATAAACGTTTACGGCTGCTGAGACAACCGGTTCAAGAGGCCAATAACATCGAAGGTATTATGTCGTTGGACTTATGTCCTGTATTATTTATTGAAGGGTTATTATATTGGTCACATTATTTTGACTTAGGTTTTAGCGATTGGAAGTCTCTTTGGTATTTAAGCATTATGAGCATTTTGCCTAATATTTAAATATATATATATATATACTATATATATATATATATATATATATATACATATCTATATATATATATATATTATATATATATATATATATATATATATGTAATTATATATACTATATATATATATATATATATATATATATATTATTATATATATATATGGATGGAGAGAGAGAGAGAGAGAGAGAGAATCACTTACTTTACATATCAAAGCAATACATGTAAGTGGTGGTAAGATTTTACCCTGGTATTTTTGTTGAAATAAAAATCAAGCTTATTCGTTACAGTATCATCCGCGCGTAGACAATTGAAAAAACAACAACTTCTATGAAATTCGGATACTAAAGTTTACCTCGCATATCTCTAAATATCTCCGAGTAGAAAAAAAAAAAATCTCGATTCTATCTAGTTTCAACATCCACTGGGCTTGCTGATATCTGGTTGGTCTTGCTTTTCCTAGATCCGTCACTCATAACTACCGTGGTCGTGAAAGAGGAGAATCCATTTCAATATTTATTTGTTATCTAAACTTGAATATCTTGGAGTGATGGAAGGGGGATTCAGAATTCTCCTGACAGAAATCTTTATTGCTAGATGAACGACTGGTTTATTCCTTACGGGAGAAGGCTTTGCAATTGATATTTTAATTGGGACGATAAATCTCAAGCCCATTTGTTTCATTATTATTATTATTATTATTATTATTATTATTATTATTATTATTATTATTATTATTATTATTATTCGATACACAAAAATATTTTTTTTGTCAAAACATGTGAAAGTCTATGGGGAGCGATTTCATTATTATTATTATTATTTATTTATTTATTTATTTTTTTTTTTTTTTTTGCTCTATCACAGTCCTCCAATTCGACTGGGTGGTATTTATAGTGTGGGGTTGGCCGGGTTGCATCCTGCCTCCTTAGGAGTCCATCACTTTTCTTACTATGTGTGCCGTTTCTAGTAGGATCACACTCTTCTGCATGAGGCCCGGAGCTACTTCAGCCTCTAGTTTTTCTAGATTTCCTTTTCAGGATCTTGGGATCGTGCCTAGTGCTCTATGATTATGGGTACGATTTCCCACTGGCATATCCCATATCCTTCTTATTTCTATTTTCAGATCTTGTACTTATCCATTTTTTTTCCCTCTCTTTTCTCTTCAACTCTGGTGTCCCATGGTAATTGCGACATCAATGAGTGATACTTTCTTCTTGACTTTGTCAATCAACGTCACGTCTGGTCTGTTTGCACGTATCACCCTATCCGTTCTGATACCATAGTCCCAGAGGATCTCTGCCTGATCGTTTTTCTATCACTCCTTCAGGTTGGTGCTCGTACCACTTATTACTGCAAGGTAGCTGATGTTTCTTGCACAGGCTCCAGTGGAGGGCTTTTGCCACTGAATCATGCCTCTTTTTGTACTGGTTCTGTGCAAGTGGACGGGCATTCACTTGCTTATGTGGTTTATGGTTTCATTTTTCGTATTGCACTTCCTACATATGGGAGAGATGTTATTTCCGTCTATCGTACTTTGAACATATCTGATTCTTAGGGCCTGATCTTGTGCCGCTGTTATCATTCCTTCAGTTTCCTTCTTTAGCTCTCCCCTCTGTAGCCATTGACCAATTGTCATCGCTGGCTAGTTCTTTAGTCTGTCTCATGTATTGTCCGTGCATTGGTTTGTTGTGCCAGTCCTCTGTTCTTTCTGTCTTTCTCCTGTCTCTGTATATTTCTGGGTCTTCGTCTACTTTTATTAGTCTTCTTCCTTAAAATGCATGCACTCTTTAGCCACTCGTCTTCACTGGTTTTCAGATATTGCCCAGTGCTCTGTTTCGATGTTGACGCAGTCCTCTATACTTAGTAGTCTCTCCCTCCTTCCTTTCGTGTTATGTATAGTCTGTCCGCATTTGCTCTTGGTGTAGTGCTTTGTGTATTTGTCATTTGTTTCCTGGTTTTCTGATCTATGCTGCGGAGTTTCTGCCTTCGTCCATTCCAACTATTCCTGCGCTGTATCTGATTACTGGCACTGCCCATGTGTTTATGGCTTTTATCATATTTTCGGCGTTGAGTTTTGACTTGAGTATCGCCTTGAGTCTCTGCATATATTTTTTTCCTGATCGTGTTCCTTCATCTCTTGGTGTTTTATATCTCCTCCTTCCATTATTCCCAGGTATTTGTATCCTGTCTCATCTATGTGTTTGATGTTGCTCCCATCTGGTAGCTTTATCCCTTCAGTTCTCGTTACTTTGCCTTTTTGTATGTTGACTAAGGCGCATTTTTCTATTCCCAAACTCCATCCTGATGTCCCCAGATACAATCCTTACAGTCTGGATTAGGGTATCTATTTCCTTGATGCTCTTACCATACAGCTTGATGTCGTCCATGAACATCAGATTGGTTGATTTTGTTGCCTCTTTTCTTGAGTTGGTACCGGCATCCATCTTCTGTAGTACTTTTGTCATGGGAATCATGGCTACTACGAAGAGTAGTGGGACAGTGAGTCGCCCTGGAAGAATCCCTCTCCTAATATTAACCTCTGCTAGTCTTATTCCAGAGCTTGTAAGTATTGTATTCCAGTTGCGCATTGTATTTTTGCGGAAGCTGATGGTATTTTCCTCTGCCCCATATATTTTCAGGCATTCTATTAGCCATGTGTGTGGTATCATGTCGAAGGCTTTGTTTTTTTATTATTATTATTATTATTATTATTATTATTATTATTATTATTATTATTATTATTATTATTGTATGCTGGAAACAGACCTTCTTTCAAACAAGTTTTATTAAAACAAAGATGGCAGAATTCACAGAATTGATTTTGTACAATATTTTTTCAATTCTCCTAATGATTTGCTTTCTGGCACGCTGGTATTATAAAGCAGCCTTCCAATGTTCATCGTGCTGTATGTCGTCAATTTCCGTTGACGACCTACAGCACGATGAACATTGGACAGCTGCTTTATAATGCCAGCGTGCCAGAAAGGCAAATCATTAGGAGAACTGAAAAGAATATTGTACAAAATCAATTCTGTGAATTTTGCCATTTTTATTATAAAATAAATATTTTTATTATTATTATTATTTATTATTATTATTATATTATTATTATTATTATTATTATTATTATTATTATTATTATTATTTTCATTCATATTATCAGTAGTAGCCGCCTTGTTAGTAGTATAATATGCGACAAGCTTAAAACCATGTTTGAAAAAAAAAGAGAAACTGCACGAGAGAAAATCACAAATCCAAACTTTAAAATAGCCTCTCCATAATTAACTATAACATCATTTATCCTAATTACAAATCTAAAAATTGTTCACTCATAGCATAGTTAGAGTTGAAATTAAAATTAAATGATTAACGATAAGTATATATACCAGAATAGGAAATGACTTCGTATAAAATATTCCTCTTGGAAGCTGCGCTCTGAAAGATAATTTTCTTTCAGAACACAGCTTACTGCAAGAATACATTCTAAAATGTCGTTTCCTATCTTGTATGTAAACCTATCATCCATCATCAATTTTAATTTCAAGTCTAACTATGCTATGAGTGAAAACCTTTAGATTTGTAATCAGGATAAGTGAAATTATAGTAAATTATGGAGAGGGTTTTTTTTATATTGTTATTTTCTTAATTAAAATCGCTAGGTGAGGCCGTGGTCGAATCGCTTGCATTGTCAATTATGGAGCACAAACGAGTTATTTGATCTTTTAGGTGATATACGTAAAACACAGAATATATGCGAAAAACAATTAACAGTAAATAATTCTGAAATTCCACAACAAAGCTGAAGAACAGACATTTCCATAAAAAGAAGAAAATGGAATGGAATATTGGGTAAAGAAATGTACCAAAGACGAGTTAATTAAATCAGCCTTTTTGATCTGAGAGAAAAGGATATAATTATTCGATATCATACTTTATTTTTTGTTGGTTGAACGTTCATTTGCGATAGAGATAAGTCAAAGATAACAGGGCGCGCGTAGTTTTTGAAAGAATTAACAGGATTCAGGTGTTGAATCCCCTTGCAACAAAGGACTCGTATTGACGAGTCCTCAGGGACTATATCCTTAACAAAGGACATCGACTGAACAATTTGTGGTCGGAACTCAAGAGCAAAGAACCGTCTATTTTTGAAGTGCAAGGAAGGTTATTTTTTTATTTCTTTGGCTATTTATGAATTTTACTTGACACACCGAACAAATATTCTGGGTTTCATTCGAACTTCGTTTTCTCCTGAAATATTTTGCGTCCCTTCAAGTGCAGCAGATCAAGAGCCCACATTTCCTGGCGAGTATCAAAACGAAAGCAAAAAATGTTTGCAGCTGGTTATAGCATACCGTAATTAAATTTAAACAGAAGGCTATGTCTAACTGACATGAATGTAAATGGCTGTATACCCTTCCCCAAGTCAATTACCTTGAATAGATTAGCTTTTAGAATTGTATTCGTGCACTAAAAAAAGGGGGGGGATCGATTCATTTGTCCTGAACAAAACATCTTGTTTTCTCTAAAAAAAAAAAAAAATAAAAATAAAAAAAATCGCAAAAACAAGAGGTTATGGCAAAGTTTATTTACATGGTGGTATAAAAATCTTTTTCCAACCAATGTCCGAATAATGAGGCTTCTCTATACTAGGATATCTTCTGGTCTTAACGAACTTGAGGGGGCAACAAAATAAGACAGAATTGTGGAAGTATCAGTTACGAAAAGAAAACAGATGGTATGTACAAATATTTTTTATTTTATTGCGCTTGAAATTCCATCCCATGTATTCTTGCCACGAATGCGCCTGTGAAGATGAAGGAAATCAATACGAAATAAGAGATGATTATTTGCAAAAGATCTTATGATTGCAT
>NC_087207.1:15431111-15443611 GCF_015104395.2 Macrobrachium nipponense
TGACCGCAGTAAGTGTCAGTGAACATCAATCACTGTCGTCTCTCTCTCTCTCTCTCTCTCTCTCTCTCTCTCTCTCTCTCTCTGACAAATAATAATGCTCATGGAGATTTTATGAAATCCTGTCTCCGCCATCTGCTATAAACGAAGCACGAATGATCAATGCTAAGGAGAATGATCTCTCTCCTTGACGCCGAAGTTGGACGATTAACGACCGCTTTCCCGGTTCATGGAATTTTTAAAAGGAAACTTTAAGTCCTCTTTTATTAAATACACTTCTTTTGTAATGTGCATGTGTACCATTGTACGTATATTCATTCGTCTGAGCTCCCATTCTCGCGAAATAATATTGATTTATGATTTTCATCAGAAACCAAGTTTTAATGTTCATCTTAAGTTTTTTCCGGAAGAAAGGCAAAGCTGTTGAAGTGTATTTTTTATTGGCGTCGGTTGATAACATATAAAACCCTTTACAGAAGGACATCTAATCAAGCTCATTTATTATAATATCTCATTCCTTATAAAGGGACTCCTTCATCCTGTTATTTCTTACCTCGGTTCCAGCTGTTTAATATTGGCATGGTTTTACCTGATATTTCTTTGTTAATAAGTAATGATAGATTTATTTTCTCCAGGTATAACTTTGTAACGCCAGATTTCACGTTAAAATCACTGTTCAAAATAAGAACAAGATAAACAATACCGCTATGCGACTCAAAGGGCCTTTAGGAAATCCCGCCACTCCCATATCTGTCCCGTGTTTTCACTTCCACTAGTCTCCACTTCTCTTCAACCTCCCATTTCATAATTCACATCCAAGGAGTCGCGGAGCTTCTAATACACTATTCTCGCGTGGATGAGGAAGATCGCTTCGCGGTTTGGTTATCAGCATATGAAACGCGCGTTAGATTGCTGCGTAGAATTCAAATAGAGTTCTGTTAAATTTGTAGTTTTTCGAAATCTCCATCACCGTCGTTCGACCAACTCATTCAGAAGCTTTATAAAATGCTTCATAATTCTGATCATTCTTTATGCATTTCGATCTCACCAAACAATACCATTCATCGCTTGGTAATAGGTATGTAGTTGAATATAAGAACCTTCTTTTCCTTTTTGTGAAGTTCGGTACAACGGATTTTTAAAAGTTTTGCTCCAATTGTGGCCAATTTCTAGAATTTTATTCGTGGGCACGTGGTAGAATCTTTGAAACTCCCAGAAGTTCCAACTTGATACAGAATTTACAATGTTTGTTTGCTGAGCAGGTTCACAGAAGTATGTTTTCATCTCATATTTTTTTGTCTGGTAATCGTCCTATATAATAGTCTACTTTCCCGACAAGAGATCTAGCCTGACTAGTTATAGTGATACGACTAATAAATATTCCAGTTTTTCAATGTTAATTTACTTAATGGCTTTTTCCTTCGTACATTTCCTCCCTGGAGACAGCCAAGCGTAACTAATAGTCTGAAGGAAAGAGATAAGGCCACTGTGACCATCTTTGTAACTATTAATCTTCTCTCCCGTACCGATAAACCTTTGGGATTTTAGTTATCTGTAATTAAAAGAGCGAAAAAGGATACTTTTTTAGTGAAATGGAATCTTAATGGAGATTTAATGTCATTATCTGATCTGTTAATCGTAGACTATAGTCAAGCCCATAGCGCTACAAATAAAATGTACATTATGTTTTGAGATCAGTCAATGAGGAAAATCTAAGTGTGTATGAATCAGCTGAGGTTGTGGAAGTTTCTTGCACGGTGGTTTCAATCACGATTTGGATGTTATAAAATTCATGAGTCAGAGACTGTTGTCTTATTTTTTCTATGAGAAGCTACAATTTGTGAGGGGAGCATAGTTTAACACACACACACATACACACATACACAACGCACACACACACACACACGCACACACCCACACACACACACACACACACACGCACACACACACACACACACACATATATATATATATATGATATAATATATATATATATATATATATATATATATATATACATACACACTATAATATATATATATATATATATATATATATATATAATATATACTATCTGCAGTATGATCCTCAAACAGCAATTCAGGAATGCCGAAGACACATGGATGTTTTAAAAGATTTATTCATAGAGAAACGTTTCGCACATGACTATGTGCATCATCAGTCTGAAAAATGACAAAATAATAACATTAAAAAATACTAAAAATACACAGGATTCTTAAAAATGGACAATTAAAAACATTAAAAGACTAAAAGTAAGAAGCAAAGTAAAAACAACTGCTGTTACACCCAACCTTCAGGTACAGAGGAAGAAGATAGAATGACAAAAGAGGGGAACAAAACAACCTCCAAAGACGACTATGCCAGATATAAGTTGAGCAGAGGAGCAGCCACCGTTTAACGATGGAACGAGTCTTTTAATATATAATGACTCTAAGGTCGTCAGATAATCTGCATCCTTAGAATACGCTAATATGGAGAAGTGCTGCTTCTTAACCTCAATTTTACAATTGATAGCATGATTTTTATATTTGAATGTTCTGGTCTGCTCAATCTTTGTCCCGTTCTAAACTCAACCCTAAGTGACTATAATAACGCATCTGCAACAACCTCTTCGTCGATCCAATATAAGTACCAGGACATCCTGGGCATGTAAACTTATAGACCACATTGGACTCATGAAGGGCTGCAGATGGTCCTTGAAGCCAAACAAGGAGCCAATTTTACTGGGATTGTTTGATATTAATTTTAAATTAATACACGGTATTTCGGTTTTCAATAATTCGTTTTCAGTTTATGTGAAAATTTGGAGTTAAAAATATAAGGGATTGAAGCATACATAAGTTTTTTCGGAACATTAAAACCGGTGTGGCAGGATGAAAATAATCAGTTAAAATTTTGTTGACGATTCTAAAAACTAGATCCTTGGGAAATGAATTTTGTTGAAAAAAAGTAGTTAAAAAATCAATCTCCTTATGAAATATGGCCCAACTGGAAGAGTATCTAAGAGCCCTATGCACTAAAGTATAGATGGTATTCAATTTAAAACTGGTTTGGCAAGCACTGTAGAAATTATTTGCCAAGACCTGTATAAGTTTTCTTTCTATAAACGGCAGTAGTAAAAACAGAACTAACTCTCGTGATTAAAACATCTAAAAACGGTAAACAATTATCTTTTTCTAGTTCCATAGTAAAATTAATGTTCTGGTGTTTGCTGATTAATAAAATCTAAAAACTGGGTGGCCTGCCACTGGTACTTAAAAAGAACAAAGGTATCGTTTACATACCTTCTGTAAAACAATGGTTTAAATCTATTCAGAAATTTAACGAGACCGTTACCCAATTGAGGAGGCTCTTGTTTGATGACTTGTCTTTTGTTGATCGGTTTATCTTTCAGAAATTGTTTAATAATTATGTAATGAATTTATTTCCCATATATTTGTCCGCCATCAAAGAAAGTTGCAGAATTTGGGTATTGTAATTCCGATGTTTGACCAGAGAAACCAATGTATTTTTAATTTTTCTAATTATGTACTGTCCAAAAGGGAAGAATTCTTACTGTCTTTCGGGCTTGATTTTTGTTTACCCTCCTATAGACCTGACTATGCCAGATTTTATTTCCCTTTGGAGGTGCTGTTTCAAAGACTTGTTAATTTGGATATGCAAAAAAACTTGATAAATATTTACAACAAAAAATGGCTGCTCTTATACATAGGACTTATTCACAATTAAAGTTAAGTGGGACTCCGTTTTTTAAAAAAGATGATTTGAAACTTTTGCTTTCACTTAGGAAACGTGAGGACCTAGTGATCTGCAAGCCAGACAAGGGCAAAGGAGTTGTATTATTGAATAAGAATGATTATGTCAATAAGATTGAAGACATACTTTCGGACACTTCTAAGTTTGTAGCTCACGGTGATCCTAACTTTTTAGATATTTATAAAAAACGAGAGGATCGTATTAAACAGGTTTTTAAGGAAATTAAAACTGACAACATTATTGATGATAAAACCTACCAAAAGCTGTATGTAACCGGTTCTTCTTTCAGTATTTTTTGTATGGGCTACCAAAAATTCATAAAGATGGAATTCCTATAAGACCTATTATGGCAGCGTATAATAGCCCTTCTTTTTCTATTTCGAAATATTTGGTTTCTCTCCTTAACGAGTATACCTCAAGTCATTTTATTTTGAAAAATGGTTATGAATTTCAAAACCAAATCATTAGTCAGGATGGTGACCTGTATATGTCGAGCTTTGATGTTGAGTCTTTATTTACGAATGTTCCCTTAAACGAGACTATAGAGATTATTTTAAACAAGGTGTTTCCAGATGGCAATTTTACTTTTCATGGTTTTAACTAGGGGTCTCTTTTTAAAACAACTTCTAGAACTTGCTGTGCAAGATTCTATGTTTATTTTTAATCAAAAATTGTATTCTCGGTAGATGGTGTTGCTATGGTTTTCTCCATTAGGACCTTTGTTTGCAAATTTTTTTTATGTCTTTTTTAGAACAAAATTTTTTAGATTGTTGTCCGTCGTCTTTTAAACCATTGTTTTACAGAAGGTATGTAGACGATACCTTTGTTCTTTTTAAGTACCAGTGGCAGGCCACCCAGTTTTTAGATTTTATTAATCAGCAACACCCGAACATTAATTTTACTATGGAACTAGAAAAAGATAATTGTTTACCGTTTTAGATGTTTTAATCACGAGAGTTAGTTCTGTTTTTACTACTGCCGTTTATAGAAAGAAAACTACAGGTCTTGCAAATAATTTCTACAGTGCTTGCCAAACCAGTTTTAAATTAAAGAATACCATCTATACTTTAGTGCATAGGGCTCTTAGATACTCTTCCAGTTGGGCCATATTTCATAAGGAGATTGATTTTTTAACTACTTTTTTTTCAACAAAATTCATTTTCCAAGGATCTAGATTTTAGAATCGTCAACAAAAATTTTAACTGATTATTTTCATCCTGCCACACCGGTTTTTAATGTTCCGAAAAAACTTATGTATGCTTCAATCCCTTATATTTTTAACTCCAAATTTTCACATAAACTGAAACGAATTATTGAAACCGAAATACCGTGTATTAATTTTAAAATATATCAAACAATCCCGTAAAATTGGCTCCTTGTTTGGCTTCAAGGACCATCTGCAGCCCTTCATGAGATCCAATGTGGTTTATAAGTTTACATGCCCAGGATGTCCTGGTACTTATATTGGATCGACGAAGAGGTTGTTGCAGATGCGTTCTTATTATAGTCACTTAGGGTTGAGTTTTAGAACGGGACAAAGATTGAGCAGACCAGAAACATTCAAATATAAAAAATCATGCTATCAATTGTAAAATTGAGGTTAAGAAGCAGCACTTCTCCATATTACGTATTCTAGGATGCAGATTATCTGACGACCTTAGAGTCCATTATATATTAAAAGACTCGTTCCATCGTTAAACGGTGGCTGCTCCTCTGCTCAACTATATCTGGCATAGTCGTCTTTGGAGGTTGTTGTTCCCTCTCTGTCATTCTATCTTCTTCCTCTGTACCTGAAGGTTGGTGTAACAGCATTTGTTTTTACTTTGCTTCTTACTTTTAGTCTTTTAATGTTTTTAATTGTCATTTTAAGAATCCTGTGTATTTTTAGTATTTTTAATGTTATTATTTTGTCATTTTCAGACTGATGATGCTCATAGTCATGTGCGAAACGTTTCTCTATGAATAAATCTTTTAAACATCCATGTGTCTTCGGCATTCCTGAATTGCTATATATATATATATATAGATTATATATATATATATATATATATATATATATATATATATATATATCATATATATATATATATATATATATATATATATATATATATATATATATATATATATATATATATATATAGTACTATATCTGTTGTGAGTGACTCGAAGGCATTGCTCGTCCAACTGTCACTTGTTTGATCCAACTGGCGTGGACTCCATTGAAGCCTGATACAATCTGCTTAGTCAGGGATAAAATCCGATATGCCACGGTCCAGAGACAGCCGTTCTGTTAGCCCTTGCTCTACCGTTAAACAGGTGACGCCATGAAAAGCAATGATGTATCTGTTTAAGTATATATTACGAAATTTGTACTTGTGACAAAACAACCAGAATGGAAGAGGAACGTCGAGTGATGACGTTCATGGCATTTAGATTTTCAAATTATGCATCGTAAACATAACAGGGTTCGTCGCTCATATCAGGACCTCTGCACATCAAAAGGAAATAGAGTTTGTGAAAATGGCAAATGATTCGGTCAGGCTTCATGTAAGTAGTACCATCACCTGCTCGTTAAGAGAAGTACGGCAAATGTCTTTTTTTTTTTTTTTTTCCTTTTTTTTTTTTTTTTTTTTTTTTTTTCTTTTTCAAGGAAAACGTTTTAGTGCACAGTGAACAATATTATAAGTCCAAATATTGTTTCGATGAACAACAAAACGTTGTTTTATTTGGATGTTTCCTACCTCAAGCTATTTCATTAATATTCATGATGAAATCTGCGATAAAAATGATAGTGACGTATAAAAAAAATTCTTGCCTTAATCATACCCAAATAATGGATGAGTGTTCAGCAGGTTATGCTAAATCTCAGAGCAATTCTCTTCATTCTCAGAACGAATAGGAAAGCAACCGCATTCTCCTGTATTTATAAAACTTACCTGGAAATATTGCATATAAATGGAGCAAAACTGTGTTTGGTCTTGAAACTGGATAATAATCATCCGATGTACATGTTCGTTTGTAAATGACGGCCTGTCATTGCTGCATTTTTTTCTATTGCCAACATCAGCGCAGTTAGTTTGTAAATGACGTTTCATCTGCTACAACTGAGCATAATATTTGAACGCATTTTGCCATTGTAACGCTCCTTAGAAAGAATTTTTAATTTCATTTGATTATATATATATATACATATATATGCATATATATATATATATATATATATAGATATATATATATATATATATATATATATATATATATATATATATATATTCTTCATCACTGGTGGGCTAATCCTCGATTGAAAATAGGTACGGGGATACGGAAAGGACATGGCACATTACATGATTCTTTATTGCTAGCGACGTTTCGAGACAAAGTCCATCTTCAGGCTAAAGGCAAGAAATAAATATTACATCAATACAAAACAATTAGGAATGTTAACGTAAAATTTATTATAAATTAAATTAAAGTATTTCTAAGTAAAATTACGAATTACAAAACCTCAAGAATGAGTATTACATCAATACATAACATATTGAAGAATAGGAAATAAAATCATAAAAAATTAAAATTTAAAATATTTCTAAGTAAAATTCGAGTATAACATTAAATATATATATATATATATATAGTATATATATATATTAAATATAAATAAATATATTAAAAAAATAAAAAGGAGGAAAATACCTTGCTCAAGCAGAGTCCCGCCGTTCCGTGTCAGGACGGTGGAAAAAAAGTCAAGAGGAGCAAAAGAACAAAGAAATGGACGTGGCTTTATGCTTATTACAAAGGTACTGAGGTATATGGTTGTTAAGAGAAGGTACCAGTTTCTTAATTGCCAAACTTTCAAGAACGAGGAGGTGATGCTCATATTGCGATGTCATAATGACCTTAAAGTTTTATTAAATCTATCTCTTCCTTACAGATTCTGGCATGATTCCTAATATTTGATTGTTCAGGGGTGGGGGTAATTTGCTGCCCGTTCGGTAACTTACACCTCTGTGAGCATCACATCTCACTTTGAGCAACCGCGCGTACTTCCTACTTAGGTCTGCTGATTACATCGGCAGCAATTAAATAAATACACTACACTGGATTGCATCAAGGAGGACGATTTCTCTTTGTGTTTTTAGGAAGCTACCAATATTTCTAGGATTTATGCAAGTGAATCTGGTATCAACTGCTGGATAATGTCGGTTTAAAATTTTCTTAAAGGAGGGCAAAAACTTCCTATCATGTATATAAGGTATTTTAATATAGTATCTAAATTTCTGTGCTAAATGGACAGGACTAGGTGGATGAAAAAAGTTATTGATGGTATTTTTGACGTATTTAAAAAATAGCCCGGTGGGTAACAATTGCTGTTGAAAAATCCCTCAAGAAATATTATTTCGTCATGGAATAATTTCCAACTTGATGTTAGGTTTATAGCCCTGTGGAGGAGTGTTGATAAAGAATTTAATTTAAAATTATAAAAACAAAAACTGTAGAAATTCAAGCCAAGACCGGTAAAAGTAGGTTTCCTGTAGATTCCTATGTTAAAACAGTTATCTTTACGAACAACCATTGTGTCTAAAAAATCTAATTGTCCATTTTCTTCTAATTTACTGGTAAATTTAATATTTTGATGTTTGGAGTTAGCATATTGTAAAAATGAGTCGCTATGATGCCTATCTTTAAACAAAACAAAAAAGTGGTTTTAATTAAAAGACGAAGGGCAATTGTCCAGCAGTTCCCTTTCAAATTTGAGCATAAAAATATTGGCGAATGTACAACTTAGGTGTAGGTATGGGGAATCCCCTAAGTTGTACAATTTTGCTACAATTTGAACGAGTTAATACGTGACAAGGTCGAACGTTTCCGTAACATGATCATGTCGACAGCATTGAGACATCAGAGTATCAGGTGATGCTGGAAACGGTTTCATTAGCATAGAGATTCGTTGACGAAAGGTTTGCAGGCAAGCAAGCGGTAAGCGATAACAAAATTGTGCATTGCATTTGAATCGGATCAGAACAGCATCCGATTTGCGTTTCCTGAATAACTTTGAGGAGACGAGAGCCGTCACTGAATCTGATCCGGAATTGGACTGAGTGTTCCAAGACACAGTTTGTCTCTGTGGAATTCTTGCTTACAAGGAAGTGTTATGGAAGCTGATATTTCCCAGTCACACACACGCTTGTTTAATATTTAGGTTGTTCAAAAATAAATTTACATTAATGTGCTCTATAATAAACAGAGATTGGCTAAAACTTTTAATGTTTGGCTTTCATTATGTAAGAAACAAAGATAAAAACACAGCATTCTTAGGTGATACCGTAACTATCTTTATTGTATATGGATAAGTAGAGTTAAAAACTTTTATGAAAATAGAAACCTTTAGTTTTCTCAAAGGTAAAGTAAATTATTGCAGATGGCTCCTAAAACCCATTTATGGTGACAAATTAAAATCAATTGTAACAGATCGATTAATGAAAGAAGTTCTTTAAGAGTTAAACTCGAATTATTATGTATACAACAAATATTAGTTGAAAAGTTTATTGTGAAAATGAAAATTGCGATGTTTGTAATAAACTTAATTGATTTCTTTTTAAAAGTGATATTTTGGGGCATCATACACCAAGATACACAGCGAACAATACAAAGGAACCCCTGTTTCTGTGTTAATATTAAACAACAGCACGTGAATGCACAAAGTCGTTGCAACTGGAAGGGTATTTCACGGTTGAGAAATAGTCTCCAGGTGAAGAGTAATCGTACTCCGTTCTCGGGAAAATTAATTCCCCCGGAAAGTCTTTGACACGAATCCCTTTAGATAATAATAGGGAAATTGAAAGCTGCCTTAGAATCAAGATGTGTTCAATATAAGGTAAACAAGCAACTTGGCAGGCAATAAACAGCTTAATTAACGCCCCCTTTAGCTCGCTCCGACCACCCCCTACCCCCCATATCCTATGAAGTAGGCTTTTCTAATATCACCACGAATGGATACCTAACACTTGCGTAGTTTTAAGTGTATGAAATACGGTAATCCGTAGAAAGCTAAGCGTGCCTCGAGAACGAAGCAATTATCTTCGTGTGAAAGTAGCATTTTAGTACTCTGGAAAACGTTTTCGTTATTGACCTGTCTGCTTATTTATTCCTGTGCCTAACCAAGTTGAGCAGTTTCTCTTTTCGTGTTAACTAACCATCGCTAAAAACGTTACTGGCGAATACACGGATGAAATCTTTTTATAAGGATAAGCCGCACTTATCCCTAAGAGGATTTTCACTTTTACTTCATCAAATGAATAATTGATCAGTTTCGCAAACGAGGGGAAAAAGAAGAAGAAAAAACCAATCGAACCTTGCGGCTCTTTCCATATGACCGTTATTCTGGTCATGAAATAAAACTCTAATTCTGATATCTCTTTGCAAACCGAATCTCTCATGACAATTTTACGCTAAATTTTGATGGAACGGAGCACGAGGCACTATTGTAAAATAACAAGGAAAAGAGTACCAGGTCCTGTAAATTCTTGAGTACAATGAAATAAGAGTTATTCAATGACAATGCCAGTTAAAGAGTTGACTGTGCCTGCGTTGAAGAGCCCCCTTTTTATGAGAAAAGTTTTAGTTTCACAAAAAGTGGAAAAATATGCCAATGTTTCCCAAAGGAAAGTTCTCCTGAACATTAATTTGTACTAATAGATTTATGATTTGATAGAATGCTACCTTATTTTACGTTTCGGACTTTTTTCTTAATGCAGTTGCATTATATATATATATATATATATATATATATATATATATATATATATATTATATATATATATATATATGTATGTATGTATGCATGTATGCATGTATGTGTGTATGTATCATATGTGTGTATGTGTGGTTGTGTGCGTGCATAAACAACGAAACAATTAAATAAGTATAAAACAAGCAATCTGAGCCAAAAACTATGCTGATAAACAAGTAGATCGAGAATTTTCTTAAAGGAGAATTATCACTGAGAATACAACGTCTAGGTTTATATTTTCTATTTTCATTAATTCGACACCAAACTGAGAAAGGATTTCTGTGTTTATTTGTCAAAGCCAACAGGTCAGTTTCGCAGACTGTGGGAAGAAAAAGAACGAAAGGGAGAGTGACAGAGATGCAATTGAACCGTGTGGCTCTTTCCATACGATCACTATTCTGTCAGAGAACATGACGCTCCAATTCTGATATTTCTTTCTCGGACGGAGAGCCTTTCCCGTCAATCTATTGATATGTTTTTCTTTGAAATAGATATATCTGGATAGGTAGCTGCTAGTTCCCATGCCTGGTAAGTTCACCCTTTTCACATTCTTTTTGAATGAAACTATTTCAGGCGTTTCATTCCATTTTACAATTTCAGGCATACATATAATTTATCAGAATCTCGGAACTAAAGCTAGATGAGTATATGTTCTATCTGCAGGAATATCGTATAACCACGATTAAAATTCAAGTTATTTTAGTTTGAAAATTTCAAGATATTATTTTTTAATGAAATAGAGCGTGGAAAGATATGTAAGAGAACAACAGTAAAAAGTAATAGATTCTGTAGTCTTTAGGAGAACATTCAAATAAGGTTAATTCAGTTATAATGGCTATTATAGTGTTTACTGTACGAAGAAAACCGTTATGGACAAGAGCTATTTACATCTGTACCCAGGGCATGATTGACATGCTGTAGCACTTTGTGCCTTATTACTTGACTCGATGGACTTCATTCATATTGCTGAGAAACTGTGCTGAAAATTTATTACAAAATGAAAGATACGTATTTCAGCGGATTACAGCCGGTAATAATGGCTGATGTTTCATTCAATATAGTGGCGTTATTATGAAAGTGGACGTTATAGTTATTACACGTTTATATTCTTAGTGCTTTAAAATGAGACGGTCATAAGTTATTTTTTATATGTAAACAAACATTGCAATTAAATTTTTTTAATTAAAAATATTCTTTTGTTTTAGAAAGTTTCTAAAGTAAAGAAAGAGCATACGGGAAAAGAGAAAATTGGAAGGAAATGGAAGGCAAAGTAGAGATGCACAAGAAAATGAAGATGACTAAGCAAATCAATAAACATCAGATGGACAGATGTGGGTCAAGCGAATAGAATAAACAAATAAATAAATAAAAATAACCTCGAACTCCTACCAAAGCCTCGTAATACTGTTAGGCAAAATTGATGTTTATGAGAGATAATGTTAAGATGAATATCTGGACATTAATGATGGAAATGAATTTTGTAATTTAATTATAATGAGAGAGAGAGAGAGAGAGAGAGAGAGAGAGAGAGTTTTTTCATAACACTGATAGAAAATAAATTCATATTTATGAGGGAATGTTGAGAGAGAGAGAGAGAGAGAGAGAGAGAGAGAGAGAGAGAAGAGATATATATATATATATATATATATATAATATATATATATATATATATATGTAATATATATATATATATATATATATATATATATATATATATATATATATATATATATATATATATATATATATATATATATATAGTATATATATAGCCATTAATGTTAAAAAGTGTTTAGTTTTCTAGTTTCCTTCTATGCTTGATATATTTTGTTTCTCTCTCTCTCTCTCTCTCCTCTCTCTCTCTCTCTCTCCTCTCTCTCTCTCTGTCACACACACACACACACACACACACACACACACACACACACATATA
>NC_087207.1:15448611-15451900 GCF_015104395.2 Macrobrachium nipponense
TATAGAGAGAGAGAGAGAGAGAGAGAGAGAGAGAGAGAATGGCAGTGGATAAAGGTTCCTTAGGATATGAAAAATTGTTTCAGGGATTCCTTGGCGGTATAAAAGGTTGGGAACTCATGCCCTAAATTCATCACGAGAAATATTCGGTCCTAAGACTCGATAGCAATAAAAAAATAAAATAAAAATAAAAAAGACGAAGGTTTTCATCGTAAAATAACTCAGGAAAAACTTAGTGCCGTGTCAGTATTCCAGAAGAGTACTTAAACAAACAAATGCAAATGCCAAAAAGGCGTCTGCTTATTTATAGATTTTCCATGAGGGCTTGGGTACTGAATGTTCAGGAGATGGCGCAAAGGTTAACAGCCAATTGGATAACTAATGGTGGAAATTCACGTCAGTTCTTCCCTACCATCTTCCGTTCAGCGGAAGTGAACATCCGTTTAGATTTTGCAGTCTCTGTCATTTTGTTTCTTTCCCAGACTTATCTTTGCTTTACACAATAAGGATTAAATTCCCTGAAAGCTTGGTGCTGAACCTGGCCTCTTGGTTTGTTTAAAAAAGATTGTTTAGCTCACAATGGGAGAGAAAAGCTAAAGCGCTAACAAAAGGTTGATGACGCCAGCGAAAGCGAATAACATCTTCAAAGAGAGGATTAGCATCGACTAATCCCTAAAGAGGCATCACCTACGTGTTGCAGATATAACCATTTTCACGCCCTAATTTCAGAGGAACATATCCCCTCCGCCCCGCTCATTTGCCGTGATTACATTCTGAGCTAATTGCAAAATATAATTACTGTTAACCTGAGATTCTTAGCCGATTTACCCAGGGGAAAACGAGTAAATGCAGAGATTTTTGTTTCAGATCTGCTTTTTAGTTTATTCCTTTCATGAAAACCAACACACAACCTTTGATGCAAAAATCAAATAACCCTCGTAAAACGAATTCCAAACAAACTGAATCACTTTTACGGGAATCATTGTCACACAAGCTGAGGAAAAACATATTGTGAATTTTGGCATCTCTCTTCTTTTCTTTTATCCTTTTCGCCCACCCGAATGATCTTGGCTGCAACCCCATCCCCAATCTTAACGAATTGTTCTTGAAATTGCATAATTTAAACTTAGGTTCAATGACCAAGTGAATTTTCATGAGTCATGCTAAGATTTTGACTACGGGCCATTGACATCAGAGCCAAATCTCTACCCATATAATCGATATTAATGGCATATAAAATTTAAGTTCGCATTTTCCTTCTTGAATGAATTTGATTGGATTTAATCTAGTGTGATATCTTTTTTTCTAAGTTTCAACAACATATTTTTTATTAAATCGGGAACTTCCGTCTCCACCTTCAAACCCAATACTAAAGAAACTCTTTTTACCGTTGAGATTTTTTCAAGCAGAAGCCTTGCCTGCTTGGATTCAAAGAGACAAATCATAGGGTAATTCACATTTGCAGTGTGCATATTCGGCTTTATAATCACTTTTCTATCTCATGATTACTTCTACACAGAATTGCTAACATACCATCTGAATTGGATGGTGCAAGACTCTTCCTTCATTAATTATTTAAAGAAATTAAAATTTTCATCCCATGAAAACAAGTACATTTATTTATACTGTAGATGCTTCGCGATTCAGATTTTTCGCTAGTGGTCTCTGTCAGTTATACAGAGTAATTGTGTGCTTGACGTCAGAGGCCTGAGTAGCAGCAGATAAATGGTTGTGGCCTCCTTGGTAGAGAAAAAGCGATCGAAATGGGGACAGCTTAAGGTGGCTTCAGTGACGTTTTGATATTACAACAACATTTAGGTCATCTGATCAATGTTCCTTGCAGTCGACTGCTAGATTACCTCTAAAGTATTGTGACTCAAAGAAGATGAATTAGCAGTCCGTCGAACCTCGTGATTATTCTATTAAATTATGATAATGCTAAAATGAATGAGAAGCGTTATAAGTATTCATCAAAATAATGTAAAAAGCCACATTATTCTGTAAGTAATACATTCTTAATGTTTCTAATACACTACACCTATTCGATACGTGGCAGAAAAATGTGTGTTATCGTAATAAACACCGCGAAATGAATGGAAACATCTGATGGCTGTTAGGGGGCAGTTATTTTCCAAATTCAATTCGCGATAATTTGGCCATATATCCGGTCAATGATCGCAGATATATTCGAAATTCTTTCCGAGTCTATTTTGATGATACAAACGAATCCGGACGAATGAGTTGCGCTTATTTGTGGCCCATTATTGGTTGAATGTGTGGCATTATTTGCTCTGATGAAAACTGCTTATACTACATATGCCTGTGATTCTCAGGTAATGGAATGTCGAAGAGCGTTGTTTTTTTGGGGGGGTCGGCGAGATGGAATCATCAAATTTCAGTGTGTCCTGGTGAAAATAATGGGTGACTTTCACTATGTCTGATTTAATAAGGGTTTATAACAGGCAGTGAAATACATTAGAAATTTTTCCGTCCAACGCATTCTTATGTACTCACTAGCAAACTTACCATAAATATATATATATATATATATATATATATATATATATATATATATATATATATATATATATATATATATTAAGTCATATCACATTACCGTGATTCATATACATACATCGAGCTACAATGTCCTTTAATATCTACGTGTTGTCAAAAAGCACTACAACGCTACCGGAGCCGAGGCGGGTTGATGTTGTCTCCAAACCAACGAATTACCTGAGCGCGAAAGGTATTTGAGGGTGAGAGACGACGTAAACTTATGGCCTCTCGCGGTGGTGGGGTAGGTTAAAGCTTCACTGACGTTCCTGGATTTGAATGTCTTCTTGGGTTCGTGTCCAGGACCAGGCAAATCTATTATCGAGAAAAAAAATTCCCCTTCGGTTAAGCATATATGAAAATATATTAATTCCCCCGAGGTAGAGCGAATTAGATATTAAAGGACATTGTAGCTCGATGTATTATATATATATTATATTATATATATATAATATATCTATATATATATATATAATTATATATATAATATATATATATATATATATATATACATATATATTTACATAACATATATATATATATATATATATATATATATATATAATTATAATATTATAATATATTATTAATTATATAATATAAAATAATATATATACATATAAAGGGTAGAAACCACGAAGAAAATGAAACAATAGCAGCATACTCCTATTGTTTCACTTTTCTTTGTGGCTTCTACCTTTATTTATATATTCATCACGTTCCAAATGTTCGTGAT
>NC_087207.1:15452400-15494070 GCF_015104395.2 Macrobrachium nipponense
AACAGGCAGATTGTTGAATCACGAAATCCATTTCCGTGGAATGCATAATCCGATTACTGTGCAGATCATGGTGCCTCTCACTCTGAATTGCAAATAAAGCCATCGGCCGCGGGTGATCGAAGAGGCATTAGAGAATAGTGAAGGGAGAAAAAGAGAAACTGACAGAGAGAGAGAGAGAGAGAGAGAGAGAGAGAGAGAGAGAGAGAGAGAGAGAGAGAGAGAGAGAGAGAGAGAGGACATTTTATTTAATCTTTTATCTGTTGATAGTTCAATCTATTATTAGATTTTGAAAGACCTTGAACGCATTTTATGATTGCACTACACGAAAGATTTGCCTTCCGTTCACTTATCAAAACGTGGTCCCGAATAAACACTAACATTTAAGGGTGGCTATAGAGTCCCAGTATCATTACAAGTAATAAATACTTGTAATGGTACTGGAACTTTATGGACACCCGGTATATACAGACTTACAGACATTTGTATATATATCGTGCTACAGTCCGGTGACTAACAATGGAATGTAATTCGTGGTTTAAAACTTTAGATAAATGAACCAGAGATAACAGATCAATAGACAAGAAACGCTGAAGTTGGAGCAATTCCTACGTAACGTTGGTTTTGTTATGCAAGATCCAACACATATTGAAAATCGAGTGAAATGGCAGTTTGTTATGTCACTCGATCAGTAAAATTTTCCTCTCCGCATCTATTAGAAAGGAAAAAGTCGCATCATGCTTTGCAAAAGCATTGCAGTTCAACCGAGGACCGTTGCATGATTCACTTTTTACTTTGACAAGGCACGAAAGGACGACTTGCTTTGGAATTCCTTGCCTGGATCAAATAGTCGGGAAATCAGACAACAATTCGGTCTTCCAAGCTCCTACTGGCTGCTCTATAATCAAGAGCCCGTGCTGGCCAGCTTAATAAAAAACAACAGTTTAAATTTTCTTCGTTTTCTCTTTCTCGGACCAGTAGTTATTATTATTATTAATTATTATTTTTTTTTTTTTGCTCTATCACAGTCCTCCAATTCGACTGGGTGGTATTTATAGTGTGGGGTTCCGGGTTGCATCCTGCCTCCTTAAGTGTCCATCACTTCTTACTATGTCGGCCGTTTCTAGGATCACACTCTTCTGCATGAGTAGTGGAGCTACTGCAGCCTCTAGTTTTTCTAGATTCCTTTCAGGATCTTGGGATCGTGCCTAGTGCTCCTATGATTATGGGTACGATTTCCATGGCACATCCCATATCCTTCTTATTTCTATTTTCAGGTCTTGATACTTATCCAGTTTTTTTTTCCCTCTCTTTCTCTTCAACTCTGGTGTCCCATGGTATTGCGACATCAATGAGTGATACTTTCTTCTTGACTTTGTCAATCAACGTTACGTCTGGTCTGTTTGTACGTATCAACCTATCCGTTCTGATGCCATAGTCCCAGAGGATCTTTGCCTGATCGTTTTCTATCACTCCTTCAGGTTGGTGCTCGTACCACTTATTACTGCAAGGTAGCTGATGTTTCTTGCAACAGGCTCCAGTGGAGGGTTATTGCCACTGAATCATGCCTCTTTTTGTACTGGTTCTGTGCAAGTGCCGGGCATTCGCTTGCTATGTGGTTTATGGTTTCATTTTTCGTATTGCACTTGCTACATATGGGAGAGATGTTATTTCCGTCTATCGTTCTTTGAACATATCTGGTTCTTAGGGCCTGATCTTGTGCCGCTGTTATCATTCCTTCAGTTCCCTTCTTTAACTCTCCCCTCTATAGCCATTGCCATGTGTCATCGCTGGTTAGTTCTTTAGTCTGTCTCATGTATTGTCCGTGCATTGGTTTGTTGTGCCAGTCGTCTAATCTGTCTGTCATTCTCCTGTCTCTGTATATTTCTGGGTCTTCGTCTACTTTTATTAGTCCTTCTTCCCATGCACTCTTTAGCCACTCGTCTTCACTGGTTTCTGATTGCCCCAGTGCTTTGTTCTCGATGTTTACGCAGTCCTCTATACTTAGTAGTCTCTCCCTCCTTCTTTTCGTGTTATGTATAGGTCTGTCCGTATTTGCTCTTGGGTGTAGTGCTTTGTGTATTGTCATATGTTTCCTGGTTTTCTGATCTATGCTGCGGAGTTCTGCCTTCGTCCATTCCACTATTCCTGCGCTGTATCTGATTACTGGCACTGCCCATGTGTTTTATGGCTTTTAATCATATTTCCGGCGTTGAGTTTTGACTTGAGTATCGCCTTGAGTCTCTGCATATTATTCTTTCCTGATCGTGTCCTTCATCTCTTGGTGTTTATATCCCTCCTTCCATTATTCCAAGGTATTTGCATCCTGTCTCATCTATGTGTTTGATGGTTGCTCCCATCTGGTAGCTTTTATCCCTTCAGTTCTCGTTACTTTGCCTTTTTGTATGTTGACTAAGGCGCATTTTTTCTATTCCAAACTCCATCCTGATGTCCCCAGATACAATTCTTACAGTCTGGATGTAGGGTATCTATTTCCTCGATGCTCTTACCATACAGCTTGATGTCGTCCATGAACATCAGATGGTTGATTCTGTTGCCTCTTTTCTTGAGTTGGTACCCGGCATCCATCTTCTGTAGTACTTTTGTCATGATAATCATGGCTACTACAAAGAGTAGTGGAGACAGTGAGTCGCCCTGGAAGATTCCTCTCCTGATATTAACCTCTGCTAGTCTTATTCCAGAGCTTGTAAATATTGTATTCAAGTTGCGCATTGTATTTTTGAGGAAGCTAATGGTGTTTCCTCTGCCCCATATATTTTCAGGCATTCTATTAGCCATGTGTGTGGTATCATGTCGAAGGCTTTCTTATAGTCTATCCATGCCATGCTTAGGTTGGTTTTCCTTCTCCTACTATTCTTCATTACCATTTTGTCTATCAGGAGCTGGTCTTTTGTGCCCCTACACTTCCTTCTGCAGCCTTTCTGTTGGTGGGGGATGGTGTTTGTCTCCTCTAGGTAGTTGTATAGCCTTTCACTGATGATACTGTTAGTAACTTCCACATTATTGGTGGGCAGGTGATAGGCCTGTAGTTACTGGCTATATTTCCCTTACTCCTGTCTTTCTGGACTAAGGATGTTCTTCCTGTGGTATCCATTTGGGTGCATGGTGATTTGAGATACAATGCTGGAGTTGTTCTGCTATTCGTGGGGTGTAGGGCCTTGAAGTTTTTGAGCCAGTATCCATGGACTTCATCGGGACCCTGGGGCTTTCCAGTTTGGTATTTTCTTTAGTTGGTGTCTGACTGTGTCTGTCGTGATCTCTGTGAATCTTTGTTTTATTCTCCCTGTTCTTCTTCCTTGGCTTCCTGGAGCCATGTTGCATGTTTGTTGTGTGATACCGGATTGCTCCATATGTTTTCCCAGAGTCTCTTACTGGTTCGGCTTTCAGGAATTTCTGGGTGGTGTGCCCCTTCTTAGTTGGCTGTATAGTCTTTTCTGTGGTTCCGAATAGTTTGTTCTGTTGATATCCCTTTATTCCTGTTCATGTACCGTTGGATCATATGTGCTTTGACCTTAAGCCTCTGTTTTACATCTTCTATTGTGTTGTTTTAGTCCCCCGCTCTTGTACTTTGTATTTCTCGTGAGTTCCTCCCTTGTTTTCTTGCTTCTTAGCCTTTTTTCTGTCATCTCTTTCAGTTTACTCAAGTCAGATCTCATCACCATGATTTGCTTTTCCAGGCGCCTTTTCCAAGGAGGTTGCTTGTTTTGGTTTATTATTATTGATTATTATTATTATTATTATTATTATTGCCGCACATACTATGATAATACTTACTTAAATCCTAGAAAGCAAACCAGTAACTACTTTTAATTCTCTCAAAGGGAGGGCTCAACTTCAAAAATAATATAAAAACTATATATATATATATATATATATATATATATATATAATATATATATATATATATATATATATATATATATCATATCATATATTATATATATATATATATATATATATATATATATATATATACATATTATATATATATATATATACATATATATATATATATATATATATATATATATATATATATATATATACTTATATATATATATATATATGTGTGTGTGTGTGTGTGTGTGTTGTTTGAGAGAGAGAGAGAGAGAGAGAGAGAGAGGAGCGGTATTAGAAAGGATATCTCTTGAAATCCCGTAAGTGAGAAAATGGGTGTAGTAAAGTTGAATACCCCATCTGTACTACTGGGGGGTGTTTGGGGCACTGGTGAGACGGTGTCTGTTCAAGGGTAGGGTGCAACTATCTACGTCGAAGTATTCTGCTTAGGGGAGTAAATTTACGATTATACATACACACACACATATATATCTATATATATATATATACAGGGGGTCCTCGAGTTACGACGTTGATCCGTTCTTAAGATGCGTCGTAACACGATTTTCAGCGTAAGTCGTGGAACATTGAAAAATACCACATGATTTAATGTAAATACCTATCAATAACAACGAGAGAACAATTCCTTACCTTTATTAATTTGATTGGCTTGCACACTGGAGAGGAAGCTGCGGTGCTGGAGAGACTGGGGGAGGTTAGTGAAGAGAAAAAGAACCTCCAGAAGTGCCTGGAGAATGCTGGCAGGTGATTTCTTGAGGTGAGGCAGAACATATACTGGGAGATGCTGAGGCAGGTGATTCTTGAGGTGAGGAGGCAGATCTACTGACTGAGGAGATGTTGGGGCAGGTGAGTCTTTAGGTGAGGCAGAACCTACAGAAGGTGCTGGAGATACTGGGGCAGGTGAGTCTGGGTTAGCAGAACATTCAGAAGGTGCTGGAGATTTGTGGGGCAGGCGAGTCTGGATTAGCAGAGGCAGCTGAGGTAGAGGGTACAGGATCTCCTGCAGCCTCTCTACCTTCTTAAAATACTGCTCCAGGTTAGTCTGAACAGAGAGCGACCTCTTTTCATCCAAGATCTCCTTGTAACACTGCATCAAATCCATGACGCCTCTGGAAACCTAGTGAAACCTGTCCAAGTTGGGATCCTGAGCCTCAAAAGTTGACAACGCTTGCTGCAACTCTGCAAAAACCTCTTATCAAGTCCTGCCTTGTGAAAGCCTTAGGCTCTGGGGTGGGTGTTTCTTCTTTTCTTCCTCTATCATCTGCTTCTCCAGTTGTATCAGGTCCTCAGCAGATAACTCTCGCCATGAGACTCCAGCAGCTTCTGTAACATCATCAACCTCCATCTCCAAATTGATTTCCTTACTACAGGGCAACAACGTTCTTGACAACTAGCTGAACTGTGTCCTCAAACCCATGGAAATCATTCACAAATTGAGGACAAATTTTCTTCCAGACACCATTCATGTTTGTTTGCTTAACCTCCTCCCAGGAATAGCAATGTTCTTTACAGCATCAAGGAAGTTGTAGGATTTCCAAAGTCCTTCAGAGTCAAGTCCTTCTTGGTTCAGTTGCCTGTAAAGCCATAGCAATTGTTCCTTCGTAGTAGTAGGCCTTGAACGAAGCAATCACTCCTTGGTCCATAGGCTGTAAAAGGGCCGTGGTATTAGGTGGAAGGTAAACCACCTTGACATTAGGGTTGAAAGTCTCCCAGCTGGGCAGGGTGTCCAGGGGCATTGTCCAGCACTAGCAACACCTTAAAGGGGATACCCTTGGAGGCGCAATACCGCTCCACACTTGGAACAAAATGGTTTACGAACCAGTCCTCAAACACTGCAAGTGTCACCCATGCCTTCTTGTTGGACTTCCAAATTACTGGTAGTTGACCCTTCCAAATGCCCTTGAGTGCCCTTGGATTTTCAGCCTGATACACCAACAAGGGCTTCAGTTTGAGTCGCCAGCAGCATTACCCCAAAGAAGTAAAGTTAGCCTCTCCTTGCTGGCTTTATGACCGGGTGCTGACTTCTCCTCCTTGGCGATGTAAGTGCGGTTAGGCATACGTTTCCAAAACAAACCTGTCTCGTCCTACGTTAAACACTTGCTGAGCAGAATAACCCCCCTCCTTAATTATCTCAGACAACGCTTTAGGAAATTCACTCGCTGCTTTCTCATCCCCACTAGCCAGCTTCACCTTGCAATTTAAGGTTATGGTAATTGGCCCAAGCCTTAAATCGCATAAACCAACCCCTACTAGCCACAAACTCTTCACTTTCACTTCCCTCCCCCTTTTCTTCTTTTTTTCAACGCTTCAAACAATCTTTTCGCCTTCTCCTGAATCACCATAAGGCTGACTGGGATACGCCGTTGATTTTGGTCTTCCAACCAAAGCACCAATAACCTTTCCATTTCAATTATTAGACCACTACGCTGCTTAGTTATCACTGTCGCTTTCATAGGAGCAGATCCTTTCACATGTTCAAACGATGCGCTCTTTATCTTTGATAATGGTAGCAACGGTCGAACGGCTAAGGCCAAGCGAGCGGCCAATGTTTGTTGGCGTTTCTCACCCTTCTCAGATCGCTTTATAATGTCCACTTTAATTTCCATGGTGATGGCCTTTCTTTTCTTCGATGCACTACCATCAGAAGAGTCCGCCTTGCGCTTGGGAGCCATAACAAAGAGCAAAAAGTTACAAAAACGATACAACACGAGAGAGAGAGGCAGTGTAAAACAACCAAAATGGCGTATGGGCGAGGAATGAGCGTAGCGAAGCGACGCCGTCCCTCTCCCCCACAAAGCGTATTCTTCCGCTGTGCACCCGGAACTAGTTCGCGTTTGTTTACGTTGCTTACGACGCTAAACCGCGTAAGACGGAACGACGCAAAATATTATTTTTTATATTTTTATGGGGGTGCGTTCGTAACCACGAAACATCGTAAGTCGAGACCGGCGTAAACCCGAGGACTTACTGTATATATATTATATATATATATATATATATATATATATATATATATATATATATATATATATAGATATATATATAGTATATATATATATATATATATATATATATATATATATATATTACTATATAGGTTATATTGTCTTTGAAGTTGAGCCCTTTTAGAGAATTAAAAGTAGTTACTGGTTTGCTTTCAAGGATTTAAATAAGTGTTTTATATGTGGTATTTACGCTGAATTATCATGGTATGTGCGGCAATAATATAATATAATAATAATAATAATAATAATAATAATAACAACTACTGGTCCGAGAAAGAGAAAACGAAGAATGTTTTGCTTTGGGTAATACGCTATGACTCCGAAATTTCGAAAATTGAAGCTGTTGTTTTTGGTTAAGCTGGCCTTATGCCAGCACGGGCTCTTGCTTATATATATATATATATATATATATATATATATATATATATATATATAGTATATATATATATATATATATATATATATATAATATATATATAATATAGATATATATATATATATATATATATATATATATATATATATATATATATATATAGATATATATATATATGTGTGTGTGCATACATACATATGTGTGTATGTAAGTCTGTGTGTCTGGCTGATAAGCGGCCGGGTTCAGAGGTTAATTGTTGGGTATTTTTCTCTTTTTCGTCATTACTTGAATGAAATATTCGAAAAGAACCAGATAATCTGAGTCCATAAGCGAACCCTTTTTTTCAATTAAGCAAATGGGGAGAACTTGCCCATGTGAGCACAGCAGAAGGGTCGACTAGAAAAAGGATTTTTTTTTTTTCTTTTCTTTTTTACATTCGATAATGGCTTACCAGTTTTATTTCTAGCCGACTTTCTTCATTTTTCTGACACAGACCATTAGTTTTGGTATTCATTTAGAAAACTGGTTTTCTAAATACGTCGCAATATTAAGAAAACAAGAGTAGGGGAATTTATATTCCAAAGATACAGTTTCTTCCCCCCCAAAAGTTTATTTTCTTAAACGAGGACAATTAATCCATTGTTGCAATTGGACCAATTCTTTACCTTCCTCATCTGAGGATGAACTAAAAAAATCGCCCCTTTGTTCGAATTTTTGCCTAAGTAAGTTTGTCTTATTCGGAACTTTTAAATTTCAACTTTATACTAAATAAATTCTTCATCTAGAATTCCATCTTGATCTTATCAACCCATAATATCAATGACTAGAATAGATGCAGATTACATTTTAAGACCAGCCAGTTAACGGGAGAGTAGCGAAGCACCATAACGGTTTAAGCTTAGAAGATATAGCAATAATATATATATGATGTATGTTGGTATAGATATATATATATATATATATATATATAGATATAGATATATATATATATATATATTATATATATATATATCTGTGCGATTACATGTGTCTATGAGATATGTAAAGGTTATTTTTTTCAGTTACAATGCAATGTAAACTGAGTAATTCCTTGTTTATTGCTAATGAAGGTAGAATTCATCATTATACATAAAAAGAAAATATCAAGCATTCCTTTATTGCCAACAAGCTTTTTATGCCCTGGAAGTTTTCCATTTAACGAGATCCTCCAGGACTCCAATCTGTTTGTATTATGAATACAGAGATGATTTCCACAGGAAGTGAACAGAGATGTGAAAATTCATCTGCCGGCAAACGTTTCTTATTTGATGCTGACAGTCGAGAATGTCATAGTGGCATTTTTCAATTTTCTCTTCCGAAGGACAAATGTGACAAAAATGACATTCCAGAAACTTTCTCAATATCAATTTGTTAATGGCTTTTGGCACGCTGGTCGAGGTCATTTGCCCAACGCCCCCACCTCGCCCAAAATAAGGAAAAGAAAAGAAAATTATAAAACACCGACTTTAGAAATAACACCTTATAAAAACGAAGGGAGCAAGCTCTTCATAGAAAAACTCAACGATGAAGTAACACAGAATGACGTTTTTTCCTTAACTTTGATTTCCCTGCTCGACCTCCTTTGCGTCCATAGAATGGGGTCCTTTAGTCCGTGTGAAGCCTGAGGCTATAAAGGAGACGGATAGAAGTGTTTTACGTGGAAAGACGACTGTTAGACCTCTAACTGTGAAAAATGGTCTTTATTCATGGGTGGGAAAAGTCTAGTGGGAGATGTTTTTTGGAGAAGGAAAGTTTAGTGCGAGATATTTCTATACTTTCATTTCAGAGAGAGGGTCAGTGATGTGAAAAAAAAGCATTATTTAAAACAAATAATTATAGTAACTTGTGTTGGTAGGTTAATATCATTCCTAATTGTATCTCGATCTTTACTAAAGACGAAATAAATAAATAAAATGAAGAAAGGAGACTGTCGACCTTAACCTGCTTCTTCAAGGAAGGAAAGATATGAACAAGGAAAACCAGAAGCAGAAGGAAAATTCCAAAGCAGGTGAATCAGCAGGCAATGTTTGATGTCAAAACAATTTCCATGATTATTACTGCTATTATTATGTACTATTTTAGAAAATCAATCATCATTATTATAAAGTTTCTCACTGAAGGGAGATTCCGGCTGTTTAATTCCAGCTGGATTTTCTCTTTTAGATAAATTGGCCACATGGTGGTGCTTGTGTTTGTGAAATGGGAATAATTCATTTTGGTTATGGGGTTTTTTTAATGAAAAATAGATGTTTTAATTTTTGGAATTGCTGTGAAAATATCTTGTCTATTTTTTGGACAAATAGGCTCATAAACAGACAATGAAAATATCTGGATAATAAATATGTTGAAAAAAGAAAAAAAAAAGACTAGATTTCTACATTTTTAAATTTGATCACTAACTCTTTTTAGTATCGTCTTAACATTAACCCATCTTGCTATCTCTTCTGTTATCTCGTATTCGCTTGATTTATCATCATTGTTTTGTTATTTTCGTTTGAACTATAAACTATTATATCTCTTTGGACTCATTCGATTTTGTGTACTTTTTTTATATGAATTTATTGGTCATTTGTCCTTGTTTCGTAAGAATGGGGCAAGCTCGAAGCTAGTTTCTGTCAACTCATTCTTACATTGGATATGCTCACACTTCTCTATATACATTTCCATGTTGTTTTGTAATCATGCTGTTACACTTAGATTTAGAAATACAGACTCTTAGTAAATACTGTCCTTGTAAAAGGAGCTGCATATCAACCCAGCTTTGTATTTCAGTTAATTGATTTTGTGAAATTTAGGTTGCCAAGCTAATAAGCACTGAGGCACGTTCGGTCATTCACCGCTTATGCCAGTGAAAAGGGAGTTGGAGTGGATGAACATTAAAATCAAGAAATGAATATCATGAAGGATATGAAGTATAGGGACCTAAAGAGGGAACCAAGAGAAAACAGTATTGGCACTACAAAGCGTAATAATTAGAGGAGTCGGACAACAAGACAAAAGAAGGTAAGGGCAAATGGTGGGGGTAATTTTAAAAGACTAAAAAAAAATGGGTGCATCCCGGTTGCCGGAACGGTAGTGACCACGACAACTGTTAACACACCTAAATGCCTACGGTGCATCACGTGAGATCTACTGACGGCACTAATTCCCTACGGAGTTGTATTAAATATTTATTGGGCATCATGTATCCTAATACTCTGGCGACACCCATTTAATTTTGATCAGGCCTCGTTATACGTGTAAAACCTGAGGATATTTAGATTTGTTTCTGTTGATATTGGACGAAAAATAGAAAACGTAATTCAGAAACACCTGATTTGAAGAAAAAATCTAAAATGAACGTTAATTTTCGAATGACGAAATATTTGTGCGGGTCTTGAATTGAACTGATTGAATATGTAATAAAGGCCAAAGGCCAAGCACTGGGACTATGAGGCCATTCAGCGCTGAAATGGAAACTGATAATAAAAAGGTTGATAGGTGCAACAGTAAGTATTGTTACTCATTAGGGTCAAACAAGCAACACATATAATGACTTCAGTCAATTACAGAAAATTACTAATTACCAGATTCGTTTAAGAGAACTCAAGACCCTTTCTCTACATAAAGAATTCATTGCGTTGTGTTACAGACATGAAAGGACATATATACTATATTCTATTGTGTTTTGCCCCCGAATTATTACTTACTAGTTTAACATGAAGTTGTTGCCGAGTTCGGATTACAATAGGCACGGGTAAACCACGATACCACTATATATTCAATTTTACCCAGTCACGGAATCCCACGCAACAGATATGCATATCCTAGCGATTTATCCCAGTCAAGGCAAATTAAATAATATATCATATAATACTCATCCAAACTTCGGTTGATTAATCCATCCACTTCAATAAATGCTGGGAAGGAACGACAATCGTTAATCGAAAGTGAAATCCTTTTCACTCTGATTAATTTCTCCTGTTACCAACCCACTCTACCAGTACCAATGTTGAGAAGCGACTGACTCTGTTCCCTTTGCTCACCTCTGTCGTGAAAATAATACGTTCGCTCTCTCACCCAAACCCACGACTTCGGCCTCGTTCGCTCATGACAAAATTAACAACAAAACGAACGAAGCCACAAAACCAACACGGACCGAACGAAACTATCAAACAACTTACATCGCATTGTTAACCAATCATACAAACCATTCACAAGACAATATTCCTTGGTAACAATGCTTAATTACAATTAAATATAAATAAACATTCATTTGGTACACAAACCTGCACATTTCCACTTAACGCTATGTAATATAAAAGGAACATTTTCCATAAACAACATGAAACAGATATTCATTAGAAATTGATTTTCCATGTCGTTATTGATAGTAACGACATATTCCCCGCCACCAAAAGTCATAATATACTAGATACAACAGTCCCTTTTGAATCAAATCTTTTCTAGTTTCTGCAGCCACCCGAGCAGCCCTTCCTGGATGGTCGGGTACTCATTTCAGGAATTTTGGCAGGATCAGGAGTCTCAACTTCTTGCCACAACATCTAACGGGTACAATTTCACAATAGGACGCATGATCTGACCATGGGAGGTTTTGAGGGTAGCTACTCTAACTACATTGTCAGACCCCACATGCACCTGAATCACCTGACCCCAACTTCCATTTGTTTCTTGGCCCTTCATCATGTACGAGGAAGACATCTCCTATTTTTGGGCCAAGAATTATGTTGGACTCCAACTCGATGAGTCTCTACTTAAAGAAATCAAATATTCATGTTCCCATCTTTTCCTATAATTGATCACACAATCTGGATATGTAAAGGAATCTCTTTTCTACATTTTCAGTTTTCTATACAATGGATCTTCAGATACCTCCTCCCAATTAATTGTTTCCTTGGGAAAGGATCTTAATTTTCTACCCAAGATCAGATGATTAGGTGTTAAAATTTCCTTCTGATCAAGGTCCCCCGATGTGTAGCTTAGTGGCCTGTCATTTATGATAGATTCCAATTCCACCAAAATGCAGGATAATTCATCATAACTGAAGAGCTCGACCGACTACCTTCTTCATACAGTTCTTCAATAATCCGATCAATCTCTCCCAGATTGCACCAAACCAAGGTGCTCTTGCTGGTATAAATTTCCACTTACACTCGATGTTCTCCAGATGGTTTTGAAAAACAAAAAGGGGGCTATCTGCCATCGTTTTCAGATATTCAGATGCTGCTACGAAAGTAGTGGCGTTGTCACTCAACATTAGTGAAGGAAAGCCTTTACGGCTGCTAAACTTCCGGAAGGCCATGAGGAAATGAGTCAGCGGACTGATTTCTGACTACTTCCAGATGTATACCCCTAGTGATCGGGCATGTGAATAGTATAACATAAACCTTCTCCGGATTTTTTTTTCCTTTTGCTTGCCTTCTTTTATCCATAAAGCACGGTGTAAATCCACCCCCCCCGTAACGCTGAAAGGTTGTTTCCGTTGTACCCGGAATTCTGGCAATGGGGGTACTATATTAGTTCTATATGGTTTTCCTTGAACTTTCTTACAGATCACACAATGATGTAACACGCTCTTGACTAGTTGTCGCAGCTGTGGAATCCAGAACTCCTGTCTTACACTAGCTACAGTAGCGTTCACCCCCATGTGTGCTTGCATCACATGATGTCGTCCTTATGATCAACTTACTCAGAACACAACCCTTTGGCAGTAAAGTAGGAAATTTGACTTCTTCAGGCAGTGTCGCATGTTCCAACCTGCCTCTACATCTCATTACATTATTATCCCCCAAAAACAAATTCAACTGGCGAATTAATGTCAATTTTGGGTTTGTTTCCTCCCTCTTTAGGGCTTTATATTCTTCTGGAAAGTACTCTCTCTGCACGAGAACAATTGTTTTGACCTTTCCTTCCTGCAACTCTTCCAGAGTCAAACCACCAGTTTTTTCTGTCATTGGTTGATAGTTTGGCAATTCTTATAAATCGCATTATCCGAGCTATGGTCCCCCTTTAAAGACCTTTTGTTTTAGCTCTGCTGAATCTTTTCTTTCCCAATCCAGCAGGCGTGTTTCATCTATGTCCCCTACAACATTGACCACAATGTCCTGTTCAACCCCTGCATATGTGTACACCCACCAGGACCTATCAATTGGCAGTGTGTGTTTTTTAACCAAGGGGTCCCTCCCACAGGAGTTTTTTGCTAACACCTTAGTCCTCTTTCCCCGTGTCAACCAATCACTGGGATTTTCAGATGAGGGTACGTAAGACAGGACTGACCCCGGTAATCAAAGAGTTAATCATCTCAATTACTCTGTTTCTCACAAACACAGGCAGAACATTACTGGACACAATCCAGCTAAGGGCAACTTTACTGTCTGACCAGACATATAATTGTTTAAACTCCTTCTCATCAAAGGAGTCAATAATAAATTTGGCCATTCTTGCTCCTAGCAACAATGCCATTAGTTCCAATTTCGGAATAGTCAATTCCTTGATGGGCGCCACTCTACCCTTTGCCATAATTATATTAGAGCTTTCACCATTTGCTCTATAGGCCACACAACCATATGAAGTTTCGCTAGCATCGCAGAATATGTGCAAAGTATCACCAGTTCCCCAGGCTAGCACTCCTAGGAAAAGATATTTCAACACACTTCTCTAAGTCCTTGCATAATTCACTCCATTCCTCTTGCAGCGGGTTGGTGAGTTGTTCGTCCCAATCCAGATGTTGCTTCCACAATTTCTGCAAAATATCCTTGCTTTCATAGTAACCAGGGAGAAGCAATCCCAATGGATCGTATATTTGGGCAATGGTACTGACTCGATCTATTAATACAGAGTTGGATTTATAGTTAAGACGTCTTTAATTATATCCCAATTCAATCCCAATACTTTATGAATTTGTTTTAGTTTGGCTTCAATTTGATAAGCAGCAGCAATAGTTTGTATAGACTCGCTATTGCTAACCCACTCCTTCAAATATAAGTGAGCCTGAGCAAAAATTTTGTTGGCATTAAAGTATAAATCCATTAACTCAGATTCACTATTAGCCGTAAATTGCAAATTATCTACATACAAACCTCTCTTCAATCTTTCCACTACATCCACTGTATTGGACCGGGGTAACCACGAGACCACAGTGGACAAGTGATGCTTGATGGTTGCATTTAGAAGAAAAGGTGAACATGTAGCTCCAAATAATACTACTCTAAATCTGTATACTATTAATTTACTATTGGGATCTGTTGGATTTTCCAACCACAAAAAACACGTTATAATTGCGATCTTCTTCACGCAACTGTACCATTAAAAATGCCTTCTCAATATCACCAATACAAGCAAAGGTGTTTAGTTCTAAATTGCAGCAGGACTCTGAGTAGATCAGCCGTTACGTGTGGTCCAGTCCCATAGACAATCATTCAGACTTATCCACCATTTTTACCTTGTTTTGATGAGCAATCAAACACTATTCTTATTGGAGTAGTGGCACTGTCTGTTTAAGCACTCCATGATGTGCCAAGTAATGACAATCCACATCAGATTTATTATAGAATCACCTTCTCAATGAATCCCCTCTATCTTCTTGCTCTTGCAAGATTTTCTGATAATTGATCCAAGTAATCCACATCCTTCTGAAAAACTTGGTCTGCTGTCGAAGTCTGCTCATGGCTAAACCAAAATTTGTCTTCAATCTGAATCTATTGGTTCTCCACGGCAACGCCACAACATACTGTTTATCAATTTCAGAATATGTTATAGTGCTCTCAAAGTCCTTTAAGACCCTCTGGTCTTGTTCTCGCAACTCACTGCAATCTATTCCCAATCTGTCCAAACTCCACAATGCGGTCCAGATCTGTCTTGGGATTTTCATTACGAGTAGCTTCAATTTCTTCAGTTTGTACAGCTAGCTTCAAAATTGTCACATGAGTCTCCTAGTGGGGGAAGCACTGCATGTGCCTGTCACTACATACCAAATATGGTCGGCAGCAATATAAGTTTTCTAAACCTTTTGAACCCTAGATGCAAAATATTGTAAACATTATCAACCCCTATTAACAATTCAATAGTTGATTGATTCTCAACAGGCAAATCAAAATCTTTATCAGCCAAGCTGATCTTAGTTTTACATAAAGACTTCAAACTTCTCTTAATGTCGAATTTCTTTGCATATTCTGGCAGCTCATCCACCACTATGCAGTCCATTATTATAAATTATCTTTATGCGGTATGGCGAACGCTTATCATCTCGTATTCATGAACAGGTTAGATAACCTCTCAAGGCTATCTTTTCAACTCCTTTGGACCTATATTGCAGTCTCTCTAGAGCTGTTCTTTTAATGAACGTTCTCTCGGCACAGTATCCAATAGCCCTCTAAGTCGTACCATGTGACCTTTCTTCCCTTTCAAGGGATTGTTGCTGTTGGTAATATGATTGCTTACCTGACTTTTTATTTGGTTTGTCCTGCTCATTTACTGATAGCGTTCCCACATTGTACACCACTTTGTTTATTCTTGCTTTGTTTTCCTGTTTGGTCCTTATCACACAAGATGCGATGATGTCTCATCTTACAACCATTATTGCAACTTGGTTTGTCACAGTCCACACTAAAATGCTTCTTAGAAGCACACACAAAACATAACTGTAAAGCTCTGATGCGATTCAACTTTTCATCTCTGGTTGCGTAAGTTTTGCACTGTGTCCACCAATGTCTTTATCACAAAGAGCACATCTTTTGGATTGCTGATAACTGGACTTATTTACATTTCCCTTGGTTTTTTGTCTAACAGCTTGGATTGATTTACTGTGAATGTTGATATTGACGACAGTTTTTTCAGTTTTATTCACATCAGTTGAAACAAAGGCGGTTCTTAGATGCAAATTCCTTTCCTATTCTAGGTATTTCTTAAAAGGGGTGGTCGAATACCAACCAATCGTCTCACCACCCTACGCTTCCACCGTCCTCAACTGACGCTTTGAGGCAATTTGGTATAGAGCAAAATAGTATAAAGCTCATTTAATTCCAGCTTTTCACTTTCAAGCGATCTTATTGAGCATTCAAAATTAGCTCTGAAAGTTTGCAACAATTCAGAATTGGCAGCAGGAGACTCCATTTCTAGCAATCTTCTGCACCAAGAACATGCTTAATCTAATCTCTCTTTCCATAAGTAGATAGGAGAAGAGCTACAGCTTGTGGATAATTGGCAGCCTCAAATTTAAATCCCGAGATTAATTTCGGAAGCTTCTCCTGTGAGCAAAACTTCGTAAATATGAAAAAAAAAACTTCTGAATTGGTTCCAAGTCTTTCCCTGATGTACTGACATGGTATAGTTCCCAGAAGGAATTCCATTCTACCAATTATATCTCCAGAGTAATGTGGAAGATCCAGTTTGGGCAATCTAACACTGGCTGTAGGTAGTGGCGGTGGTTGTGTTAGCGGATTTAGTAACTTCAAACTGTTAGTAATAGAGCTATTGAGTCTGCCAATGTGTGTACGGACGTCTCTTGCATATTCAGCTTGATTTATCATTTTCATCAGACTTTCTTCTTCTTTAACTGAATCCAAAATTGTTCATCCAAAACAAGAACTTTGTTCAAATTATCTAAAAGAGAATCCCTAAGGGAAGTTATAGCATTAATATCAGTTGAATCGATCACTTCGGTCATCTTCCCAATAAAACGTGTGATAACGGATTTATAACCGCCACGTCTACGCGTCAACAACTCCATTGTGACAAGACCAAACTCAGAAAATACAAATACAAAATATTCAAATTTTCAATAATTAATAAATATGCATCCAACTATAATAACTGGGTTCAAAAGTTAAATTAGCAAATTTTCACAAAGGTGACTCATCACCCAATAATTTTCTCCCAAATTAAACAATCAATGAAAAGGGAGAATTTTATTATACGTGCGTAGTGGAATGTGCAGGCCTTGTCCCCCATACTTAACCCAGCCCTAAATCTGAAGGGGAAGGACGGGGTAACCACGATCCTACTCACCTTCTACCACCCTTTACTTTTCACATATTTGTTTGACTCAACGCAAATACGTTGAGGCCAAGCCAACGCCCTGTAACTTTTATGATGAAAATGAATCCCATCTCTTGCTAAATCACATTCTGATAATAAAGTAGGGATCACCCTAACTCATGTATCTCACTTTAATTTTTTGTTTAGTTTTTTCTTTTTTGATAGTTTTCGACAGAGGTTCTAGATGGTGTTTACGTATTTCTATTAACATAACAAAAACCTCTGAATTATTGACTGTAAAAAAACGTAGACTTTCTACCAATCCTAGAATATTTTTGTGAACACTATTCACCAGGTTAGGGTTATCTCCTGGTACATCTAAGTCATTGCTACATATGACCAAGATAGTGATACTAGGCCCATAGGTAGTAAGTTCGGTTATCAGGCGAGGTGTCATAAGGTTGGTTTGTAACAGCCCCTGGTCTACCAAATGTCTTATATTCTAAGGGTTCCAATAATGCCGATCTACCACTATTAAAAAACAATTCTCCATATGGGTGACATGAGAAAGTCCCACAATAGCTACCTTACGATTCATTATTAAATTGGTAAGAGAGATATAATATTCTAACAAGAGAAAATTTACATTAATTCAAAGTAAGGGAAAATAACAAAACCAAATTTAAGGCTTAAGGCAAGCAGGACAAGGCCTTACTAATTTAATTAAACTTCATATTCAAAACTGTTTTAATCAAACCTGAATACCCTCTTACCTACAAATGGCGCGAAAAAAAGTAAATTTAATGTTCCTTGCGGCACCTCACAAAGAGAAAAGGAAACGGGTTAACCACGTCTGGTTATGTAGGCAGGATACCGCATACTAATTTAAAGAAACGCGCAAAAACAAAAGGAGACAACAAGGTTATGGAGGGCAGGCATTATCCAGCAAGAAAACACTGCATAAATGTCCTACAGAATAACCAACGGTACTAATCGTACAACACGTGACTAAACCAAAGAATTATTATATGATCGGCGTTCAAAACTAAGAAATTATCGAAAAATCTCACAAATTTCACATAAACCTGGTTAACACGGCAACATATTTCTGCGGACTTATACTAAAGATTCACAAAACTGGCTTACGACATCATATATACCGCGGACAAGTACTACAAACTTTTACCAACTTGGCTCACAACACCAAATATACTGCCGACATATCCTGGTCACGGCACCAAATATTGTTACTCATTAGGGTCAAACAAGCAACAACATATGGACTTCAGTCAATTACAGAAATTACTAATTACCAGATTCGTTTAAGAGAACTCAAGACCCTTTCTCTACATAAAGAATTCATTGCGTTGTGTTACAGACATGAAAGGACAATATTATACTATATTCTATTGTGTTTTGCCCCCGAATTATTACTTACTAGTTTAACATGAAGTTGTTGCCGAGTTCGGATTACAATAGGCACGGGTAAACCACGATACCACTAATATATATTCAATTTTACCCAGTCACGGAATCCCACGCACAGATATGCATATCCCTAGCGATTTATCCCAGTCAAGGCAAAGAAATAATATATTCATATAATACTCATCCAAACTTCGGTTGATTAATCCATCCACTTCAATAAATGCTGGGAAGGAACGACATCGTTAATCGAAGTGAAATCCTTTTCACTCTGATTAAGTTCTCCTGTTACCAACCCACTCTACCAGTACCAATGTTGAGAAGCGACTGACTCTGTTCCCTTTGCTCACCTCTGTCGTGAAAATAATACGTTCGCTCTCTCACCCAAACCCACGACTTCGGCCTCGTTCGCTCATGACAAAATTAACAACAAAACGAACGAAGCCACCAAACCAACACGAACCGAACGAACTATCAAACAACTTACATCGCATTGTTAACCAATCATACAAACCATTCACAAGACAATATTCCTTGGTAACAATGCTTATTACAATTAATATAAATAAAACATTCATTTGTACACAAACCTGCACATTTCCACTTAACGCTATGTAATATAAAGGAACATTTTCCATATACAACATGAACAGATATTCAATAAAAATTGATTTTCCATGTCGTTATTGTAAGTAACGACAGTAAGAAAACCTCAAAGCAGTTGCACTATGAAGCAATTGTCAGGAGAGGGAGGTAAGTAGGATGGAAGAAAGAGAATATGAAAGGAGTTACAGTAAAAAAGAACGAAGCAGTTGTAGCTATGGCCCGAAGGCACGCTGCAAAAAACTTAAGTAATGCCCACAGTGCACCGCATGAGGTGCACTGACGGCACTGTCCCCCTTCGGGTGGTGTCTGTTGAAAAAATAACTAAGTTATTTTTTGTTTTCTGTTTCTTTTTTTTTAATATGGTAATTTGGTAAGTTTGTAAATGATTGTTTTATTTTTAACTTGCATTTTTAGTATTTAAATATTTTTTGTTTACATAAAATGATGACAATTCCTTAATGACCTGTTAAAATCAGATGGTTTGAGTCGTTGAAGACATTTGCTGCTCGTTATACATTTCTTACAGAGAAGTGGACGGCTTTTTAATGGAAATGAAGGTAGTTCTTAGCCATTTTCACCAGTGACAACATTGGATTTACTTACCTCTTTTATCGTCATGGTGAAAAAATAAGTGATCGGTACCATGGATCCGCATCTTACGTTACCTTCTGCTTGGAAGCCTTATCAAGAGCCAGCATAGCAATTGTGACTTATTGCATTTATAAACAGCATACACGGACAGTATGGGTTGTGAGGTACGTCCATCTTTTTTAGAAAGGTACCATTTAAATTTTAATGAATTTTACAATCCATAGTTCATTCAATAATGAAAGTCCCTTGCTTTGCTTTTTAGCCACCCCCACAAATAAATATACCCTTGGATAATATTTATATCATTTACAATTTTTATGGGATTTCCATATATAATTTCCCAGTCATAGTTTTCAAAGATTCATTTTATCTTCAGTTACTTTGTGCTGGTTAGATAATTTAAGTGTTGTATCATATTTTTGTTATCTTCTCATTTGCCACTTTTATGTAATTAGTCGTTTATTTACATTCGTTGTGTTTTACTACTTAGGTGGTTATTTGTTCGGCCTTACTGTAAAATTTGGCTTGTTGTATACAAGTACTCTACTTAACATACGCAAAGTGGACCATTGCCTTTAGGTAATTATTATTTGATAGTGTTAAGTGAAATCAATTATTGATACAATACATATATTTGAATGGCATTCCTGTGTTTAAATAATTTATTAGTGATTTCGATAGTAAAATTACCATTTGAAGTGTAACTGAGATTTGGTATTTTATATTTGTCTAGGGGTTCTTGAGAATGGTAATTGGAAGTTGGAGATGCTTGACCATCGCTTTGACCTCCATTTAAGGCGATCATCTTCGACAGCAGCAACAACAGCATTTGGTTTTAATTTGAGCTGCTATACATGAAACCATTTTATTATATCTAATTCAAGTCATAATTTTATGAAGGTTTCATTAAAATAAGAAAATTACTCTTTGTATTAATTTTCCAGTTAAGTAGTAAATTTTTCGAGATGGCGCCCAACGTGGGGCATAAGTAAGGTGCTGTTTTTGCTGTCTGGTTAGTTCCGGGTTGGGGTTTCGTTTATTTGTGGGTCCATGGTCTATCCTTATAATTTTATTGAAATGAGTGGTAGAATTAAAGACTCGTAAATATATTCGTGGCCAAGTAACGCGGTTGTTTAATGAACATGATAAAGAACCAGAGCATAAGCTGAGACGCTTAGAAGAACTTAATGGTTGCAAGAAATGTGCTAACATTGGACATACCAAGGACAAATGCAAGTTTAAATTCTTTAAGAAATGCTATTTTTGTAAGGGTTGGCACTTTTCATTTTTGTGTGATCATCACGGTGGAAAAATCTCACGATGAAAAACTACAAGTGAATGGGAGAGGTGGCAAGGAAGTAAAAGCAGGTAAATCAAAACACAGGGAAACCTCAAGTGATGTGATGATTATAACTAAGGCTTTGCATACCTCTGATGGGCGCCTCTGTTTTGCAACTTTTACCTGTGAAATGTTGAATGGAGCCCTTGTTAGAGGTTTGAAGGACTGTGGCTGTCAGACCAGTTTGTAACTGAAAAACTTGCATGTGATAATAGGTTGAAAGTGTTAGAAGATAATGTCTCTTTAACAGTCAATGGTTTTAATTCAAGTAAGAAGTATAAATCCAAGATAGTTGAATTAAAGTGCAACTTTGATGATAAGGCTTGTGTAATACATGCATTGTGTGTACCAAGCATAGATATAAATTTGTCATTGCCAGGAATTTCAGAAGTGGCCAGGGCTTTGCCAAAAAAGGCTTCAAATTAGCTGATAAATATTTGACTGATGGTAGTGATAAAGTAAAGGACATTGACTTGATACTTGGTACAAATGACGCCCATTGTTTATTGGATTTTTCTGTAAAATTTGGCAATGATCACCCATCTGTTTATTTGGGATCAGCGGCAGGAGTGATGTTAATGGGTAATGTCAAGATTATGCAACAGAATCTACCTTATCTTTCAAAGGATTTTTCTTGTTCTCGGTGCTCAGAGCATTCCTGCTCTGTGGGCCCGATTATGAGGAAACATGTGAGTTAAATGGAAACAAATCCCCTGTATTTGATGGCATAGATGAATGCTGCCAGTATATTGGATTTGGTAGTTCTATGGGTGAGCCAAGTGCCTTAAGTTTATGCGAAGTGGAGGTTCAAGCTAACTTCGCTATTCTAAATGAAAAAGGTATGATTGAAGAATCAGAGCTGAGACGTGCAACTGATGAGATGCTGCGGTCTGTGTATGAGAAATCTATTTGTGAACCAAATCATGAAGATGGAAACTTTATGTCAGATTGTAATGAAAATTTGATTAAGTTTACCCTGGATAACGCAAGGAGAAACGAGGAAGGAAGGTTAGAGATGTCTCTTCTATGGAATGAAAATAGCTGCCATTTGCTTGAACGGAATTTCGACCTTGCAAAGGCAGTATTGGGATCCAAATTGCATGAAAAGTCCATTCTTTCACTCGAATTACAGGCTATATGTTTGGGTACAGAGGTTTTGTTGGATACCTATAATGAACTGAGTGGCGCACAGTGCCTGGTGCCCATCAAAATAGTTGACTTGGGGCTATTCTCAGATTGTTTTGTTGCCCTGTCGTGGCTTAAGTCCTTTTCTCATAAGTTTGATAAAATGCAGAAAAGGTCAGTGTTCGTAATGAACAAACTGAATCATATAACAAAGCTATGTGAGGGGAGAAGTGTTGGATTCTCATTCATGAGTGGAATAGACAACCCAGCTGACAAAATTACACGATGTCTGTCATTCAAAAGTTTAATGAAGTCTAGTTACCATAAGGGTCCCAATATACGTGATCTCGATCAAGCTAGTAAAAGTGACATTTTAGGTTTTAAGATACCAATGGTCGAGAATTTAGAAACCATTGAGGCATATAGTGCATCAACCATATAAATGAAAGCCCACACTGTAAAACTAGAGCACTTAATACCTCTAGATAGATACTCAAATATGGATAAGTTGATATCTATACTTGTGAAAGTTCTGGAATTGCTGGGGATCGATGGAAGGGTTTATAAACAAGTCACATGGCTTTGATAAGAAGGACCTCCGCTCTAAGGCTTTGACTCAAATCATCTCTATGGTATCAACAAATTAATTTTCCAGGTGTTTATTGACTATTAAGTAGCAACTCTAAAACCAAGATGGCTATGCCTAATTTGATATCACAGTTGAATTTGTATCCAGACACTCATAATCTAATAAGAGTGAATTGTAAATTTAAGGAGAAGCGCAGTGTAACCAACCAAACTTATCCTATTCTTTTATCAAGAGAGAGTATTCTAACAAAACTTATTATATTGGATGAACATTTGCTTTTGAAACATGCTGGTTGCTATGCCCTTTTGACAGAATTACGTGGGAAATTCTGGATACCAAAATTCTTCTCTACAGTTAAGAGTATTCTGAAGGAATGTGTTGTATGCCGGAGATATAACCAAAGACCTGTCAAACTTAATCAATCAGCCTATAGGGAATTTAGATTGAGTCCATCTGATAAACTTTTTGGTAATGTATACCTTGATTATTGTGGTCCATTTTATGTGAGACAAGGGAAAGTATAAAGTCAAGGTTTGGATCCTTGTTATTTCATGCATGTTCACACGAGCAGTTAATCTTAAGATCTGTATGGATATGACAGTTGAAGAATTTTTGCGTGCTTTGTCACTGCATTCTTTTGAATATGGAGTCCCTCAGTTTAGAGTAAGTGATTTGGGTACGCAAATAGTAGCAGGAGCCAATATTGTTCAGGATTTTCCCCTGAAGGATGCTGAGACTGTTCAGTATTTAACTGATGATAATTTTGAGAAAGTCCATTTTCAGGAGTACTAATCAAGTGGGTTTGCAGCCAGCTTGGAGGGGGAATTTGGTTGAGAAGAAGGTAGTCAAAATGACCAAGCGTATGACACAGAAGTCAATCAGAAATAACGTCATTGAAGTTAGGGATTTTGAATATCTTGTTTGTCATGCTATACATTTGATCAATAGAAGGCCTATTGCATTCAAAGAAGCATTAAGAGATTGTTCTAATAATGTACCAACCCCTATAACGCCAGAGGAACTTATTCATGGATATTCATTGGTCTCTTTGAATATTATTTCTGCATTACAAGCTGACCCTGATTTCTGATGAGGATTTTCAGGGTTGATTTTGATGTTGTACATAGAATTAAAACATCTTATGAGAAGCTGACATTAGAACTAACTTGCTGGAAATCTATCATCGGGAATTCATGAACACTTTAATTAAACAAGCTACTGATAAGAAGGATAGATATGCTCCTGTAAACCATAAACAAATCAGTATCGGCGATATTGTGCTGATTAAGGATGATGGATGTAAACCTGTTAATTATCCTATGGGAATTGTCAAGGAAGTTTTCAAGAATATCAACGGAGAGGTAACTGCTGCAAAAGTTCTGAAGGATAAAACCAATGAAAATAACTAAAAGGCATGTTACTTCTTTTATACCACTCTTGAGAAAGGAGTCTGATGAGGATGCTGTAGCATCAGATGATGATGATGAGGATGCTGTAGCATCGAAAGAAGAGATTCCAGGCATGGACGTTTCTAGAAAACGTCCACTGAGAAAAGCTGCTGAGATATCACGGCAAAAATTCAAAAGCATTCTAAACGATGATATTTCAGACTAATTATATTTTTTATTTGATTAATTTACATTCTTATGTAAAATTTGATTTCTTCCCCGGGAGTGTTGAAAAAATAACACTAAGTTATTTTGTTTCTGTTTCTTTTTTTTTTAATATGGTAATTTGGTAAGTTTGTAAATGATTGTTTTATTTTAACTTGCATTCTTAGTATTTAAAATATTTTTTTGTTTCATAATGATGACAATTCCTTAATAACCTGTTAAAAATTCAGATGGTTTGAGTCGTTGAAGACATTTGCTGCTCGTTATACATTTCTTTCAGAGGAGAAGTGGACGGCTTTTAATGGAAATGAAGGTAGTTTTTAGCCATTTTCACCAGTGACAACATTGGATTTACTTACCTCTTTATCGTCATGGTGAAAAAATAAGTGATCGGTACCATGGATCCGCATTTTACGTTACCTTCTACTTGGAAGCCTTATCAAGAGCCAGCACAGCAATTGTGATTTATTGCATTTATGTTCCCATGGCCGAAGATATGAAGCCAAACGAAACTTAAAATGAGAAGTAATAATCATACAAAAATTTTATAAAAAGTATTAAACTCACTGTCACTTCATAAAACTAATGATTACCACTCTCATAATGCTACTCTTAAATTAAACAATAATTAACACTGGATAATTAGCAATCTTGAAGCATCAGGGATACGAAGAGCATGATAGACAACCGACCTCACCCCCGGGGGGGGGGGGGGGGGGGGGTGACAATGGGGGGGGGGGGGCCCAAAGTAAAAGGGGCCTCTCTGCCTACCGTTATTATGCAATACCTTAGGGCATCTAGGTCCATTAGACGGTTCATTCCCGCTTCCTTTGTCTAGTCTCAACGGCATTTACTGACGAGTCACATCTGCTCTCTCCGCTTTGTTAACTCCCTTCATTGACAGATGTCCTCTTCATTCCATTCTGCTCTGCTCGAGATGAAAAAATGCTCCTTCATCTCTCCATTATTCCCTTTTAATTGGCTGAGCTTTTTTCTCTCTCTCTTTGTTTCTCTCAATTCCAATTCTATTTCCTCCATGTCCATTGTTATGGATGCTTTGATTTCGAAGGGGAGGAGCCATGTGTGGAAGAATGTGAGGCAACTAATATTGAGGATAATTTTTGCATTTGTAAGGAATCTCTGCTTCAGAAGTTATATGATAATTAAAGAAGTTTATATATATATTATATATAAAAGAATGTTTGTATGTTTGTGCGCTATAAACATCCAAACCGCTCGACTGATAAAAAAAAAAAACTGGTATGTGGCCGTTATTTTTTACCCAACTTAGATGATAGAGTAGGTTTCGAAACCATTACCCCGCCCCGCCCCCATCCCCCTCCCCTTGCCTTTGAAATTTATATGGTAAATAAACTCTACGGGTTTATCATACCTCATTTCATGTATACGATACCTTCAAAGTATATTATTGAAAATGCCTCTCAGTCACCACAGTAATACCTGGATAAAAGGGCGAGTCACAACAGTAATAACTGGGAAAAGGGACAGTCACAACAGTAGTACCTGGATAAAAGGGACAGTCACCACAGTAATGCTGGTTAATGGGGACAAACACACACACACAAATCAATATTAATATATTATATATATAATATATATAATATATATATATATATATATATATATATATATATATATATAGTATATATATATATATATATATCATATATATATATATATATATCTATATATAATTTTAGTGTGGTTTTTGTAAATCGTATGTAATTCCAGGCAATAACATCTACCGAGAAACTATGTAATTCGATTTTTTGAATCTTGTGATAGAAGTACGACTAATTTATAAGATAGCGTCTTCCTAAAGTCTTTTTGTTACCCGACGTTGAAGAAATTTATTATCAGTATTCCAGCCATGACGATGATGCAAAGGAAGCATCGAGACTGTAAATAGAAATGTAGATCGCTGTCTTATAGATTCAATGCAATCGTGTGCTCCCAAGTTTCATGCTATGCAAATCAGGCGTCGAATGGGGTACCCGCCCGGGACAGGAAGCATTTACCAGCATGACTGATGCAGGTGACATTCCGGTTGCATTAATGTGTCTTCAAGTTCAGAGATCGGATATGATTTGGAGATATGAATCTTATGTATGAGATGCTATTCCGTACGGAGGAATCGTTATGTTCATGCATATGCATGTACATATATGTATGTATACTATGTACATTTATATTTACATACATACATTCATACTATCTATATATATATATATATATATATATATATAATATATATATATATATATATATATATTAAATATGCGGATATATAAATGTATATATAAAATTCTCTCTCTGTGCTGTTATTGAAAAAGCTTATACGTATACACACACACCCACACACACACACACACACACACACACACACACACACACACACACACACACACACACACACACACACACCACACACACACACACACACACACATATATATATATATATATAATATATATAATATATATATATATATATATGAATTATATAGTAATTCATATGTATATAAACAAATTTCTCTCTCTCTCTCTCTCTCTCTGGTGTTATTGAAAGAGCTATAAGCACCATTATCCAGGTATAATATATTGACTTAAATGGTATCGGGAAGTAGATTGCTTATGCAAATCAGATAAAATATAAATGGATTGAGAACTTACTTATATTGGCCATTAAAGGCATTATTTATGAGAAATATCACTGTGGAATCTCATGACGGATATAATTTCCATTTCCCACATTTCAATGAACTCGCATTGCACCAAAGAGCGAAGACTAATGGGAATGTTATAGATAGCCTCGTAAATAATAATTTATTTTCATGAGTTCCATTAAAGCTTTGTGGCCGAATATAACGAAATAAATGCAGAATTTAAAGTAGATGAGTCCATCAGATTCGACATTGAGCTGCCTTGTGGCTAGCTAGTGGCCATATTGCCAATGTCGCAACCTTGGTCTAGTCATACTCTCTCTACCATGATCTCCCACAGCGTTAGTGCGAATTTCCCCGATGGAAGGTGCACTCAAACACAATTGTCTCTTTTGGGCGTCATTTTCCGGTTTACTTTTTTTTATAAGGTTAACTATTTTGTGGACTATTGGAAAATGCTTTGCTTTCTGGCTTTTATTTTCCTTCGGGTGATGTGGCATTCCTTGTCGTTGTGTGTTTTGGCTCCATGACGTTGATTTCTTTATTTCTTTGGTTCAGTGACTGTCCTTTTACTCCAATACTTTGGGTCTGTTGTCCTTTGCCTTTCTGCTGTTTTTTACTGACGTGGGGACTGGCCCATCTAACAGTAAAATGTTGACTTTTATTTTAGAACAGAAAGGTGTACAAATAACCGACCATTTTGTAAAGTTGACGACCTTTAACTAAGTGACGTATTCTTTAAAAAGTGTTTCTAAGCAGGCAATGCAAAGACATTAGAAACCATCTCGAAAATTTAATATTACCATCATGAAATATTCACATTCAACTGTTGTTATACTACCTAAGATGTTCATGCAACATTTGAAAGTCATCTCAAAGTGACAATTACGTGTACAAAACAACTAGAAAAGACGGAGACACCACACTGCCATACAAACTATTAGTAATTTTAAAAATGCCAACTTTAGAATGATAATGGAAATTTCATATGACTTCAGAAGTAGGGTAATCAGCGAGAAAAGGCTTGACGGTAATCTCCATTGAGGTCATGCTTCTTAAAAAAAGGAAAAAAAGGGGCGGCGGTTGTGAGGGAGGGGAGTTGTTATCTGGCTGGGTTAAAAGACTGTAACAAGGCCATTAATGAAATTTCAGCTGGAATTCCAAGAAAGCGCAAGCTAATCTCGCCTTTACGGAGAGGTCTTTGAGTCCTTTAGAGTTCGCCAGAGGATTTTTGTTTTCTTATCCTGTTGCCCCGTTAACGCAGGTACATCTTTGTTCTAATTAAGTGAACATGGTTCCAATGCTGATGATGTGGCGCCTTTTTCGCATGTTCTTACTTTTTTTCATAGGAAATGATCTTGAATTGAATCACAAACATAATGAAATATATCAATAATATTGTTGTAAGTGGCCGCAAATGTAATAAGCAGAACGCTGTTTTTTTTTTTTTTTTCATAAAATTTTTATTACGTTTAAACTTTGTAACGAATCTTTATATTATTGGTAAGGAAGTTACCAACCCCAACCTCGGCCCGTATTCCCGCCCCACCCCACAAAAAATTAATAAATAAAAATAAATAGAATAATAATAATCTTCTCACCAGGACGCCAGGTAGGCCTCCAGGCCTGTCAGTCGTCCTGCTTCAGGAACAGTCTCCATTCTTGGCGATCATCATAGAGCCTCATCAAACTCAACTTCCGAAACAAACTAGAGCCTCTCCTCTCTACTCCTCTCTCTATGTTGTAGCCATCTCATTTTTGGTCTTCCTACCGGTCTTCTTCCTTTCGGTGTCCATTCCAAAAACCTTATAGGATATCGCTGCTCCTCCATTCTTTTGTGTGTCCAAACCATCTAAGCTGTCCTCTCTCCACAAAATCTAGTATCCCCTCCACTCCAGTTCTCTTCTAATGTCTTCATTTCGTAGCCTATCTAGTCTTGTTACACCTTTTATGAGTCTTAGGGCTTTCATTTCAGCTGCTTGAAGTTGGCTTCTAGTTTCTTGATGTTAATGTCCATGATTCATGGCCATAAGTCAATATTGGTCTTAAAATAGAGAGGTATATTATGGTTTTCACTTTGCGAGGTATATTTCTGTCTTTCATTACTGGGTAGAGCAGATACAGATTGTTACTGAATTTCTGTATTCGGGTAGTTATTTCCAGCTTTGAATCGTTTTGGTCACTAAACTCTACTCCTAAGTATTTGAAATTTCTACACTGTTTCAATGTCTGACCTTCTAATTCTACATCTACGTTACTTGGTGTTCGTGATAGGTGCATGATCTCTGTCTTATTCTTGTTGATCCGCATTCCATTAGCTGTTAAGATCGCGTTCCAGTTGTTGACGTTTTCTTGGAGAGATTCTGCGCTGAGGGCTATCATTGCATGGTCATCTGCATACATAAGGTTGATGGTTCATATCTGCAAGCTTCATCTCACCTAGTTCCCTCATACATTATCTAAGAACAATATAAAAGAAGTGGCGAAAGGACGCTGCCCTGTTTTTACTCCTGATTTTATTTCAAACCAGTCTTCATACTCTTGATTTGTTTTTACTCTGGATCTGATGTTTTGATAGGTGTTATAAATTGCTCTTATAAGATTCTCAGGGATTCCATAGTAAGGGTCTTTTAGGGCATCCCATATTTTCATTCTTGGTACTCTATCAAAAGCCTTTTCTAGATCTATAAAAGCAATATATCTCCACTGTCCCCATTCCCAGCTCTTCTCAAATATCATCTTGAGGGAGAAAATCATATAGTTGTCTATTCCTGGTCGAAACAGTTTTGCCATTCACCCAGCTTTGGTTCAACATATCCTCTCAATCTAGTTTCAAGTATTCTTTCATATACTTTAAAAGCATGACATTAGGGATATTCCTCTATAATTGCTGCAATTTGTCTTGTCACCTTTTTTATGGATTGGGCATATTAGATATCTTCTCCAGTCTTCAGGTGGCATTTGCCCATTCCAGTGTATGTCGATTAGCTCTAGTAGCCAGATGACTCCATCCTCCCCCAGGTTTTTTAAGGGAGCTCTGCAGGTATTGTCCACTCCAGGGGCCCAGGGCTTACCATTTCTCATCCTCTTGAGAGCATTTTTTAACTCCATGTTGTTATGTTCAGGTTCTGCATCCCCAACCACATCAAATTCTACATGCTCTTCAAGGTTATTGTTTCCGTTTGTTTTGTAGTGTTTCAAAGTGATGTTTCCATCCTAATTCAATTTCTCGGGGTTCGGTTAAATTGTTCCATCCATAGGGTCTTTGATTACATAAGTGGGTGGTTGGCTTCCCTTTCTATAGTTTTTGGCAGTGCTATATATGAGTTTTCTGGTACCTTGGAGACATTTCCCAGATCTTCTCCTACTCTTTCCCATGTTTCTCTTTTTGTTTGAGCTATTATATTCTTTCCGTTTCTCTCGACGCTTCTTTTATAGTTATTGTGATCTTCCAAATTCAAAGTTTCCATCCATTTTCTGAAGAGTTTCATTTTGTTTGCAACAGCGCTTTAGTGTGGGGGGTCCCCAAGCAGTTTGTTTTTTTTCCTTTTTCTACCTCGAACTCTCTTCTTTTGCACTGTATTATTAGCAGCACCCACTACAGCCATTCTAAAGTGTCTCCATTTTTCATTTGGGTCATTGCTCTCCTGTTGTTCATTTGTTTTAGCTCTACTTATTTTGTTTTGATATCTAACTAAGCACTCCTCTTCTCTCATATTTCTCTAAAATAAATCTTTCTCTCACTTGGCTTTTAATTGGTTTGGGTTTTGTCATCTTTAATTTAATTAAAGAGAAGCCTGTGATCTGAATCGAATGACACAGAGGGGATGCTTTTTACATCTCTGACCATATTTTTGTTATTTGTTATTGCCATATCAATCATTGATTTTTCAGTATATGCTCCTAAAGCCGAGTTCCATCGGTACCACGTCCACTTGTGGCTGTCTCTAATGATTATAGAAAGAGTTCATAATGGACATCTGGTTTAGTATGCAAAATCAATTATGTTTTCTCTTCTCTATTTCTGTCTCCAATGCTAAATGCTCCTAATATGCTCTCTATGCCTGTCCTGTCTTGCCCAATATGTCCATTCATATCTCCAATTATTAATGTATTCTCTACCATGGGACAGAAATCTTTTACTTCTTGTAGATGTCTGTAGAATTCTTCCTTTTCTTTCTTGAGGGCGGCCCTGCTGTGGTGCATACACCTGAATTATGCTGGCTTGAAATGTTTCCTAACTTTAAGGAAATGCTAATAATCCTATCACATTTGAATTCTAGATGACTATTTTTTTCCAGCTACTCCGTGTCGTGCGGTTCTTCCACCTTTGTAAAATAATTGGTAATTGTTATGCAATAATTTGTTCCTTCTCTGGTAAACGTTTCACACAACCCCAAAATGTCTATTTTTCTTTCCTCCATCATCATGATTACCTCCTCTCCTTACATCTCAAAGTACTTAGATTAATTGTTCCTAATCAAGATTTATTTCCCTGTCCATGTCCAACAACATTCCGAGTCAGGATGTGCCCGGGCATCCTTTGATCAATGGGTTCTGTCCTGAAGTAAGTCGTGCGGTTCATGAGCAATTTATAGCAGCTCACCGGCTTGCTAGGCCTGTCGTGAGCCCTCAGAGCTGTTAATTTGTACCATCCATAAGCCTATTGCTTCCTAAAAGGTCACAGAGGTTTCCAACATAACCCCCAAGCCAGTCTTATGGTAGGTTTAAGCCACTGCACCCTCTACAAGGTTACACAGCTCCTTATCCCAATGTATGTTGCCTTGGGACCGCAAAAAGAGTCTACCTTGGATATACACTTCCAATTACTGATTTTTAATATAATGTAAACTAACAATGATACGTTTATGGACTATTATTATTATTATCATTATTATTATTATTATGGCTGTAATTACGTCATAAAGTATGCATAATGTACAACACGTAGAGGTTAGATGTTGTTATTAAAAAGCAGCAGGAAAGGAAAATTGCCTGCCTTTTTTTTTTTTTTTTTTTTTTTTGTTTTTTTTTTTTGTTTTTTTATTCCGACCGAGAAGTAAATCCATGAAGATAAGGTCTTTAGTGCATCCATATGTCATTCATTTTAAAAATGATCCTCAATAAATGGAAAGATGTCCATCATTTAAGGCAAAATGAAAACGTATGAAGTTCCACGACAAGTGATTACCATAAGTATCGTATGTCCTGAAGAGAGTTTCTAGATATTCTGTCATTTTCTTCTTCCTTTATATATATATATATATATATATATATATATATATATATATATATATATATATAGATATATATATATATATATATTTATATATATATATATATATATATATATATATATATATATATATGTATATAATATATATATATATATATATATATATATATATATCTGTGTGTGTGTGTGTATGAGTGAAATTTAGATGATTGTATGTGTGTTCGTATGTTTGTGGGCTATACAAATCGTAACTGCATAACCCATCTAGAAAAAATTTTGCGCGTGGCCATCATTTGACCCAACTTAGTTAAAATGGTAGGTTTCAGACCCATACCCCCTTCCCCTTCCCCTTCCCTTTGTAACTGACGAGAATGCCAGAGGATATCGCATTATCTTTTTTGTGCCTGCGTTTGCAGGAGTGGTGCTCTGAACTGCTGGCCCCTTCTTTGCATACATTAAGTGCCTTTCCTTAAGTGCTCGTCAGTGTCAAATCACTTTTGTCCCCTTGCAGGTTTTAACTTTCTTCATTCCGTAAAACTGCTTGAAGCCACTTAACACGAATATTCAAGCAGCCTATTAACGACGCCTTTAAGTGAATGTGCCTGATATTTAATGTTTTGTTTTCCGGATATATGTTAAGCTTGCTTGCATACGTGCGTAACGCGCGGCGACATACACACACAAACACACACACACACACACACACGCATATATATAGATAGATAGATAGATAGATAGATAGAGAGAGAGAGAGAGAGAGAGAGAGAGAGAGAGAGAGAGAGAGAGATAGATATTGTGCTAGAAAATTATTGTCACTGAATTTTACTGCAGTTTGAAATGTTTTAAACAGCGTGCACGAAAAGCCAAACAAAATGGTATATCACAAAAAAATGCAACTTATGGATGAAAAAGTTTTGAATTGAATTTCAAAAGTAGATTGTATTTGTATTCTGTATTGTTTCCGTCCCACTAAAGATAAGTTAACATGACTGTGTGAATCAGGAATATATTTATTAATTTATCAACATCTAGTAGAAATGCATGCGAGAGAAACCCTGGCTTCAAAGATAAAAAAAAAATATTTCTGGGAGAAAAAACGCCCATACTTATGACTCCATTATACATGGTGTCCATAAAGTCACGGTACCATTACAAGCAATAAATACTTGCAGTGGTACTGAGACTTTATGGATACCCTGTATGATTTTGAATTGCCTTCGTTCTCTCAGCTCCTTATTGATCTGAAATGTACCCATTGGAAGTTGCGTAGGTGTTGTTCAGAAATCCTGCAATGGAAACATAATATCAGATTCTAAAGATATGTTTCCAAAACAGATAACGAAATGATGAATTCGTACCAAGATGTATAGAGTATTATTTTACTTATAGATTTCACTTACTGCAGAAACCGTATACGCATATAGCACTAATTTTTTGTTGCTTAAATTGTAGGCTCTGATGCCAATTAAGTCGAAAATACCTTCAACTGAACCTACGGCCTTTAGAGGGAGAGACAGAGAAATAATACGTTCTCGTATTCATAGGCAAGGGTATATCACCGTCTCAGAATTTTCTATTATTCACTTTGCAAACCTCTTAAACTTCTGTATGTAGTTTCTGAATCAACACACACCATTTTAGAATAGCGAAAGGAATTTAGCGTAGCAGATGTAGAGGTTAGGCCGTAAATAAGAACAGGTCACACCTCTTACTGTGGGTATAAAATTCAGCTAAATAAACTAATAAAGAAAAATCCCCCAAGTTAGACATCTCCAAGTTTTCTGAGTGTTGCGTTTGTAGTGGACGATTTTCCAAGAAGTCCCAAACACTTGCTAAGCTTCTCTGGGGGAAGATTTCTAATATTTATACGAATTATTTATTTTACTTCAGAAATGCATGAATAAAATTGAACCTCATTGAGTACTATATCAAAGACAGCTCCTAAAACTTATTAAACCTTAGAAGTTTGTAATTAACCCGTTTTTCGATAAATGAATTTTTTTTCAGTGATGTTCATGCTGTAACGTTGAATGTCTGGGCTGAATAATTTGAATGTCTGGGCTAAGTAAGCTCAAATAGATATATTACACAAAATTCACATGAAACGTAATTGACTGACCAGTCATTTTTGTTATCTCTCTTTTTACGCAGATGAGGGGGCGGTAAGATATTGACGATTTGGACAGATTTTCGAAGTGGAGTAAACATCACATCGTTAGCATAAGGAAAACTAGTAAGTTCTAATCCAATTTCTAGTTAAGATTTTTGGTTGAATGAAACTACCTTAACCCTTGATCAATAGTTCATCTTGACGTTACACCCAAATATTACTGATTTAAGATGTCAGACAAGATATATCACGATCCAATTCTATCTAGACTCGCCTAACCAAAAATTTGTTACGAGCATATAAAAAGTTCAGAATTAATTGCCATAGAAAATTATTTTGAAGGGTTATGAAATAATAAACAAGTTTTGAATATATTCCTCATTTACGTAAAGACTGGAGATATATCTATTAATACATTTTATAGCTGAAACAGTCCACGCTATGCAAATCTGGTAATTGATGAAAATCTTTTAAAGTTTTAGGAAACATGAAAAGGAAATAGGTGCAAAGATGTATATATTGCCTAGACATAAAGCTCTAAAAAATTTATCAAGTGTTTTCTCTCTCGTAACATTTCTTAAAGACATCTTGTTATGTATTAACTCTGATGAGCTTTTGGCCAATCAGTGACAGAGAGAAATGTCGTTGCAATTTTACAGTTATTGCAGCCGTTTATAAAGTAAATTCTCTTTGCCGAGTCGTTTGAGACCCGAAAACACTCGTTAACAGGTTCGTCAACAAGAAACTTTTCGTTCTTGTTGACTGAACAAACACTAAAGTTTTTTTTTTTTTTTTCTATTTCGTCCCGCGCTAAAGAGTGTTTCACTAATGAGTGGAATCTCCTTTGGTCTCTAGAATGGCAGGATCTATATGTATTGCTTGTTCCTAGACTGTTCCATCTCTCTCTCTCTCTCTCTCTCTCTCTCTCTCTCTCTCTCTCTCTCTCTCTCTCTCTTTTATGCAACTCATGTATAAGACTGACTGCAGTATAAAATAATCCTTTCACTACCTTTGAAGGTGAGATCACTTTTACTTGTACTTTCAATATAACTTTTACTGCTAATAATCATTTGAACTGCAAACATATAAGCAGGCTCTTCTGTTATTTTATTTGTTGATACCAATCAAAGTATTTAGAAGATTCATATAATATGCATATACTCTCTACAACATCTGTTATTAATAGCTGTAATGGATTCCCTCCTTAGTGTGAAAATAAGAACAAATTTGTGGTGATCACGATTTCAAATATATTTGTTTTTACTTCGCATTTCCGTATTGAATACCGATTCCTTCACTCTCATTAATAACCCCCAGCCAGCTTTAGTAGATTCACATCAACCGCGCGTTTGATGTCTAGGCCAGTCCCTAATAACACTCCTGATTGGCTGTTGATAAGCCAATCGCAGGGCTGGAAACTCTCAGTCTCTCTCGAGAGTTCACATAGGCAGGTATGTTCCACCTATCCTGAGGGATACGTCTTTCAAAAGTATCCCTCAGGAGAAGTGGAACATACTTTCTGCCCATGTGAACTCTCTGGAGCGACTGAGAGTTTCAACCCTGCAATTGGCTTATCAACAGCCAATTAGAAGCGTCGTAAGGGACTGGCCTAGACATCGGATGCACGGTTGGTGTGAATCTAATATAGTAGTGTAATCTACATAGTTTCTACAAAAAAAAAAAAAAAGAAAAAGAAAAAAAAAAAAAAAAAAAAAGACGTTTCTCAGAAGAAAACGTTGGCTGAGTGGAATATTTCAGGTGCTGCCGTAATACATAGACAGATACATACATAGATAGATAGATAGAGATAGATAAAAAGATAATTTTTTCCTCTCTTCCTTTTATAGATAGCGCTGTATCTTACCGATCCGTCTCTTCTTGGCATTCGCACTCCAGTGGATATTTGCATCGGGAAGACCTCGAGGACACCGACGTTTATCTTGGCACAGGAAAGTGTCCATTTCCCGAGAGCGCAATAACGTTTTACGGCTGCTGAGACAACCGGTTTAAAGAGGCCAATAACACCGAAGGTATTATGGCGTTGCACTTATGTCCTCTATTATTTATTGAAGGGTTATTATATTGGTCACATTATTTTGACCTAGGTTTTAGCGATTGGAAGTCTCTTTGGTATTTAAGCATTATGAACATTTTGCCTAATATTATATATATATATATATATATATATATATATATATATATATATATATATATATATATATATATATATAATATATAAGGAGCGAGAGAGAAAATCACTTACTTTACATATCAAAGCAATACATGTAAGTGGTGGTAAGATTTTACCCTGGTTTTTTGTTAAAATAAAAATCAAGCTTATTCGTTACAGTATCATCCGCGTATAGACAATTGAAAAAAAACAACTGCTATGAAATTCGGATACTAAAGTTTACCTCGCGTTAACCCTAAATATCTCCGAGTAAAAAAAAAAAATCTCGATTCTATCTTGGTTTCAACATCCACTGGGCTTGCTGATATCTGGTTGGTCTTCTTTTTCCTAGATCCGTCACTCATAACTACCGCGGCTGTGAGAGGGAGAATCCATTTCAGTATTTATTTGTTGTCTAAACTTTATTATCTTGGAGTGATCGAAGGGGGATTCAGAATTCTCCTGACGAAATCTTTATTGCGTGATGAACGACAGGTTTATTCCTTACGGGAGCAGGCTTTGCAATTGATATTTTAATTGGGACCACAAATCTTGAGCCCATTTGTTTCATTGTCCATCACAAGAACATGTGATATTCTTCTTCTTCTTCTTCTTCTTTTTTCTTCTTCTTCTTCTTCTTCTTCTTCTTCTTCTTCTTCTTATTATTATTAATTATTATTATTAAATACTCATAGTAGCTTGAGCCTTGAAATTGAGAAACAGATCCACAGTTATGTATATATGCACATAAATATATGTGGATTTGTTTCTTCATTATTATTATTATTATTATTATTATTATTATTATTATTATTATTAGTATTATTATTATTATTATTATATTAATATATTAACAAATACACAAAATAGTTTTTTTCGTCAAAACATGTGAAGTTCTACGGGGAGGGATTTCATTATTATTATTATTATTATTATTATTATTATTATTATTATTATTATTATTATTTTATTATTATTATTATTATTATTATTATTATTATTATTATTATTATTTTCATTGATATTACCAGTAGTAGCAGCCTTGTTAGTAGAAATAGTATGCGATAAGCTTAAAACCATGTTTGAAAAAAAGAGAAACTGCAGAGAGAAAATCACAAATCCAAACTTTAAAAAAGCCTCTCCATAATAAACTATAATTTCACTTATCCTAATTACAAATCTAAAGATTTTTCACTCACAGCATAGTTAGACTTGAAATTAAAATTGATGATTAACGATAGGTATATACAAAAGATAGGAAATAACTTTGTATAAAATATTCTTGCAGGGAGCTGCGTTCTGAAAGATACAATTTTCTACAACCGGAAAAATTACATCTTTCAGAACGCAGCTTTCTTTAAGACTATATTCTAAAATGTCATGACATTTCCTATTTTGGTATATATACGTATACCTACCATCAATCATCAATTTTAATTTCAAATCTAACTATGCGGTGAAATATCTTTAGATTTGTAATCAGGATAAGTGAAATTATAGTGAATTATGGCGAGAGTTTTTTATACTGTTATTTTCTTAATTAGAATCGCCAGGTAAACCCGTACTCGAATCGCTTGCACTATCAAAATTAGCATTTCTGTTAATGATTGGGCACAAACGAGTTATTTGATCTTCTGTGTGATATGCGGAAAACACAGAATATATGTGAAAAACAATTAGCAGTAACTAATTCTAAAATTCCACAACAAAGCTGAACAACAGCCAGAAATGCATTTGCATAAAAAAAGAAGAAAATGGAATGGAATATTGGCAATAGAAATGTACTAAAGACGAGTTAATTAAATCAGCCTTTTTGATATGAGAGAAAAGGATAAATTCGATATCATGCTTTATTTTTTTGTTGATTGAACGTTCATTTTCGATAGAGATAAGTCAAAGATAACAGGGTGCGCGTAGTTTTTGAAAGAATCAACAGGATTCAGGTGTTAAATCCCCTTGCAACAAAGGACTCGTATTGACGAGTCCTCAGGGACTCCATCCTTAACAAAGGACATCGACTGAACAATTTGTGGTCGGAACGCAAGAGCAAAGAACCGTCTATTTTTTAAGTGCATGGAAGGTTATTTTTTTATTCCTTTGGCTTTTTACGAATTTTTCTTGACACACCGAACAAATATTCCGGGTTTTATTCGAACCTCGTTTTCTCCTGAATTATTTTACATCCCTTCAAGTGCAGCAGATCAAGAGCCCACATTTCCTGGCGAGTATCAAAACGAAAGCAAAAAATGGTTGCAGCTGGTTATAGCATACCGTAATTAAATTTAAACAGAAGGCTATGTCTAACTGACATGAAGGGAAACGGCTGTATACCCTTCCCCAAGTCAATTACCTAGAATAGATTAGTTTTTAGAAATGTATTCGTGCACTAAAATAGAGGGGTGGGGGGATCGATTCATTTGTCTTGACCAGAACATCTTGTTTTCTCTGGAAAAAAAAATCGCAAAAACAAGCGGTTATGGCAAGGTTTATTTACATGGTGGTATAAAAATCTTTTTCCAACAATGTCCGATTAATGAGGCTTCTCTATACTAGAATATCTTCTGGTCTTAACGAACTTGAGGGGGCAACAAAATGAGATAGAATTGTGGAAGTATCAGTTACGAAAAGAAAAAAAATAGTATGTTCAAATATTTTCTATTTTATTGCGCTTGAAATTCCATCCGATGTTTTCTTGCCACGTATGTAGAAATATGGGTCGAGAGATGAGAGGGCCCTTGTCATAAAATTGATATAGGATGACAACGGAAGGATTCGATGGGCTCTGTCCGGGATCTTCTCCTCTGTGCTCCCTCAAGGGGGATAAGCACACTTCGATATATTTTGCCCTTCTCTCTCTCTCTCTCTCTCTCTCTCTCTCTCTCTCTCTCTCTCTCTCATTTTTCACTCCATTTACCCTATGAATATTCCATTGTATTTGCTTACAAATATATCGGTGTCGAAAATCTTAAATACTTTAAGTTTAAGAAGTTTGTCGTACTTACACACAAAAACATATATATGTATATATATATATATATATATATATATATATATATAATAATACTATATAATGTGTGTGCGCGTGTGTATATATTAATTCATATTTATATGTAGGTGGAGGAAGGATTAAAATAACCTCTTTCGCGCTCTTACACGATCACAAGGAACAGTTGATTCTGAGTGTGATTAAAAGAAGGATAAAAAAGGAAAATCAAAATGCTTACTTAAGTTTGACGTCGGATATTGAAAAGGAAACAAAATAGATAAACGGGTTGGTTATGTAAACAAATACGAATCCAGCATTCAGAGATAATTTTGATATGGGCGGAAACCTGGGAACTTAAATAATAAAAAATGACGTTGGCGAAGTCGGCTGAGAGACGGAAAAGAACACTTCTGAATTTGCTTTTTTATCAGGTATCGAATGAAGCGAAACCGCTCAAGTTCTGAGCAACTGAAAGTAATTAAAGAAGTGATTCTGGTTTCCGGACAATAGAAAAAAAATCGCGTGGAATACGAGACTGCGAAGTGAAGGAGAGATCGATGCTGCTCATTGCAGAAGTTAGGAGATGAAAAAAGAGATCGAGAAGTTTAAGGAAAGTGAGTTACTTTGCCTTAGATGTTGTTACAGGCTGCTTTTGCGAGCGTGGACCCGCCAGGCCACGCAAACCAACTCATAAAACTAACAACAAAAACGTTTGTTTGTCGCGTTTTTAATACACGAGTAACTTTGTCTTACTTAACTCGCCTTCCTCGGGTTTCTGGAAAATAATAATTACCTTAAAACGAATGGTTCATATGTAATTCCATGACAGAAAATGCTATTTGTACTCTTATGCTAAAAGATGATTAAATAACTCTTTCTCTAAGAATCCAAATATTAGACAATGAAAATAGGAATCAAATAAAAGAAGTGTCCCTAGAATATGTAGATTTTTGTACGCAGCATAGGAGCCTTCCATGTGAAATACAGCTAAACAGTGAAGAGGGGTACTTTCGATCCCGCAGTGACTATATATATATAGAAAATATATATATATATATATATATATATATATATATATATATATAGATATATATATATATATTATATATATACATATATATATATATATATATATATATATATATATATATATATTATATATATACATATATATATATATATATATATATATATATATATATATATATATATATATATATATATATATATATATATATATAATATATATATATATATATATATATATATATATATATATATATATATATATATATATATATATATATATATATATATATGTATATGTGTGTGCGTGTGTTTGTGTGTGTATAAATAGATGTCCAAACATGCTTCACATACCAGTAAAATATACTCGTCCTTCATTTCTCGCCTTTTTCACGAGATGGATTTTCGAAAAGCTTTTCGAGAACTGACGGCATTGCAGGATCAAACACTTCGGCAAAAATCCCGTCGATGGTCCGCTCTGATCTCCTTCATTGCCTCAGTTCCTTTGAGGTTTTGCGTCCTAATCTCCTGACACGGCCTTTGGGGATTAAAGCGGCAATGTCCTCGTTCCATTTATGGGTTTTGCTGCTTTTATGGACTGGACTAGGATTTTTTTGTTTTACAGATACTGATAAACCTCTCTAACGAAAAAAGCTTGGAGCTAATAGAATACATACATCCGTACAAATGCACATGCTTGCAAACACACACACACACACACACACGCACCATATATTTATATCATGCCTATAAAATGGATGTTCGTATTCTTGTTTGTGCTATAGAAATCCGAACCGCTTGACCGATCTAGACAAAATTTGGCACGTGGCCATCATTTGTTCCATCCCCCTTCCCCTTCCCTTTGTAACTTATGTGGTAAATAAACTCTACCGGTGTATC
>NC_087207.1:15494570-15502070 GCF_015104395.2 Macrobrachium nipponense
AACTGTAATAGCCACAATGCCCTTTTAACTTTTCGATTATCCTTATCCCTGGGTCAATTTTGAAGAATCTACACAACATCATGAAACGAGAAATATGTTACGAGAGTAACCAACCGGAAAGCTCTAACAATTCAATATCATTAAAACAGGTTTCCACTCAGAGCGACTTCAATTGCATCAGAGGAGTAATCAACTCGACTGAGGCTGATCATATTATTGAAGGTTTATTAGGCCTCTATTCATGAATTACAATGACTGATTCGAAGGGATGAGACAGTTTATGCCGCCCTGATGAGGAATTTGCACAGAAACGACGTTTGTTGGAATGTTGTTGCCCTGAGATGTATTACACACACACCCACACACACACACACACATATATTATATATATATATATATATATATAGATAGATAGACTAGATAGCACACATTTACTATATATATATATATATATATGTGTGTGTGTGTGTGTGTGTGTGTGTACAGAGAGAGAGAGAGGGAGAAACAAAATATATCAAGCATACACTTATTTCGTGTTTTGGTACCACATGCGGAATTCTCTCTCTCTCTCTCTCTCTCTCTCTCTCTCTCTCTCTCTCTCTATTAGAAGGAAACTAGAAAACTAAACACTTTTTAACATTGTTTATAGATCTTGACATTCCCTCATAAATATGAATTTTTTTTTCTATCAGTCCTATGAGAAAACTCTCTCTCTCTCTCTCTCTCTCTCTCTCTCTCTCTCTCTCTCTCTCTCTCTCTCATTACAATTAAATTAGAAAATTCATTTCCATCATTAATGTCCAGATATTCATCTTAACATTCTCTCTCATAAACATCAATTTTGCATTACAGTGTTACGAGGCTTTGGTAGGCGTTCGTCGTTATTTTTATTTATTTATTTGTTTATTTATGTTTTGCTTCAATTCTTGTCTACGATTTTTCCTGCAATTCGGTTTATCAGCTTTGAAAACTACCCAAGTCGTTCAAGCCTGGATAAAGGTCAAGTGATAACCCTGTTTTTCCTTTTCGATTCTATTTTCGCTTGACCCCATCTGTCCATCTGATGTTGATTGGTTTGCTTAGTCATCTTCATTTGCTTGTGCATCTCCACTTTTCCTTCTATTTCCTTCTAATTTCCTCTTTTCCGTGTACTCTTTCTTTACTTTAAAACCTAGCTAAACTAAAGAATATTTTTAATAAAAATATAAAAAAAATATTTAATTGCAATGTTTGTTTACATAGAAAATGACTTATGACCGTCTCATTTTGAAAGCACTAAGAACATAAACGTGTAATAACTATAACGTCCACTTTCATAATAACGCCACTATATTGAATGAAACATCAGCCATTATTACCGGCTATAATCCTTTGAAATATTTATCTTTCATTTTGTAATCAATTAAGTTTCAGCACAATTTCTCTGCAATATGAATGAAGTCCATCGAGTCCTTAGTAATAAGGCACAAAGTGCTACATCATGTCAATCATGCCCTGCGTACATATGTAAATAGCTCTTGTCCATAACGCATGCAAGGATTGAAGCATTAATTGACATTATCTAGTATACGTCAAGCTAATATTAATTTGTATTCAATCGGTTTTCTTCTTATAGAAAAGAATGTTCCTGAACACGCGTACAGTAAACACGATAATAGCCATTATAACTGAATTAACCTTATTTGAATGTTCTCTTAAAGACTTTACAGAATCTATTATTTTTTACTGCTGTTCTGTTACATATCTTTCCATGTTCCATTTCATTAAAAATAACATCTTGAAATTTTCAAACTAAAATAACGTGAATTTTAATCGTGGTTAAACATATACTCATCTAGCTTTAGTTCCAAGATTCTGATAATGGCTACGACTGAAAAATTATCGGTATGCCTGAAAATTGGGAAATGGCATGAAACGCCTGAAATAGTTCATTCACACACAATATAAAAATGGTGTGACTTAACCAGGCATGGGACATGGCAGCTACCTGTCCAGATATATCTATTTCATAGAAAAAGATATCAATAGATTGACGGGAAAGGCTCTCAGTTCGGGAAAGAAATATCAGAATTGGAGCGTCATGTTCTCTGACAGAATAGTGATCGTATGGAAAGAGCCACACGGTTCAATTGCATCTCTGTCACTCTCCCTTTCGTTCTTTTTCTTCCCACAGTCTGCGAAACTGACCTGTTGGCTTTGACAAATAAACACAGAAATCCTTTCACGGTTTGGTGTTGCATTAATGAAAAAAGAATATATAAACCTAGACGTTGTATTCTCAGTGATAATTCTCCATCAAAATAAAGCATAAATTGTCAGGAGAGATTCAGTTTGCAAAGCGATATCAGAACTGGAGTTTTATTTTCCATGAGAGAATAACGATCATATAGAAAGAGCCGCACGGTTCAATTGGTTTTCCTTCTTTTTCCCCTCTTTTGCGAAACTGACCAATTCGTTTTGATGAATAAAAGTGAAAACCCTCTCAGGGATAAGTGCGTCTTATCCTTATACGTAGAAAGACTTCATCGGTGTATTCGCCAGTAACGTTTTTAGCGATGGTTAATTAACACGAAAAGAGAAAGTGCTAAAGTTGGTTGGGCACAGGGATAAATAAGCAGAGTACTAAAATGCTACCTTCACACGAAGATAGTTGCTTCGTTCCGTATTCTCGGTCTCAGCAATCTACCTCTTTAATCTAGAAAGATTTTCTCGAGGCTCGCTTGCTCTCTACGGATTACCGCATTTCATACACTTAAAAATACGCAAGTGTTAGGTATCCATTCGTGTTAATATTAGAAAAGCCTACTTCATAGGATATGGTGGGTAGTGGGTGGTCGGAGCGGACTAAAGGGGGCGTTAATTAAGCTGTTTATTGTCTGCCAAGTTGCTTGTTTACCTTATATTGAGCACAACTTAATTCTAACGCAGGTTCCACTTTCCTTATTATTATCTAAAGGTATTAGTGTCAAAGACTTTCTGAGCGAATTAATTTTTCCGAGAACGGAGTACGATTACTCTTCACCTGGAGACTATTTCTCAACCGTGAAATACCCTTCCAGTTGCAATGACTTATAACTAGTCTTTATGTGTAGAATATGAGGACTCAAAGTCAACAATGAACGTCCGCGTTAATTCCAATGAAACTAAACCAGAGTCACTGACCTAATGCATTCACGTGCTATTGTTTAATATTAACACAGAAACAGGGTTTCCTTTGTATTGTTCGCTTTGTAACTTGGTGTATGATGCCCCCAAAATATCACACTTTTTTTAAAATCAATTAAGTTTATTTACAAACATCGCAATTTTCATTTTCACGATAATTTTTACAATAACATTTGTTGTATACATAATAATTCGAGTTTAACTCTTAAAGAACTTCTTTCATAAATCGATCTGTTACAATTGATTTTAATTTGTCACCATAAATGGGTTTTAGGAGCCATCTGCAATAATTTACTTTACCTTTGAGAAAACTAAAGGTTTCTATTTCATTAAAGTTTTTAACTCTACTTATCCATATACAATAAAGATAGTTACATATCACTAAGAATGCTGTGTTTTTATCTTTGTTTCTTACATAATGAAAGTAAATTTTTTGTTGAACAACCTAAATATTAAACAAGCGTGTGTGTGACTGGACTGTGAAATATCAGCTTCCAAAACACTTCCTTGTAAGCAAGAATTCCACAGAGACAAACTGTGTCTTGGAAAACCTCAGTCCAATTCCAGATCAGATTCAGTGACGGCTCTCGTCTCCTCAAAGTTATTCACGAACGCAAATCGGATGCTGCTTCCAGCATCGTTGTTCTGACCCGCCTCAAATGCAATGCATAATTTTGTTATCGCTTACCGCTTGCTTGCCTGCAAACGAATATCTATGCTAATGAAACCGTTACCAGCATCACCTGATACTCTGATGTCTCAATGCTGTCGACATGATCATGTTACGGAAACGTTCGACCTTGTCACGTATTAACTCGTTGAAATTGCACAAAATTGTACAACTTAGGGGATTCCCCATACTTACACCCTAAGTTGTACATTCGCTAATATTTTTATGCTAAAATTTGATAGGGAACTGCTGGACAATTGCCCTTCGTCTTTTAATTAAACCACTTTTTTATCGAAGCTATGTAGATGACACTTTTGTTTTGTTTAAAGATAGGCATCATAGCGACTCATTTTTAAAATATGCTAACGCCAAACATCAAAATATTAAATTTACCAGTAAATTAGAAGAAAATGGACAATTAGCTTTTTTAGACACGATGGTTGTTCGTAAAGATAACTGTTTTAACTTTGGAATCTACAGGAAACCTACTTTTACCGGTCTTGGCTTGAATTTCTACAGTTTTTGTTTTTATAATTTAAATTAAATTCTTTATCAACACCCCTCCACAGGGCTATAAACCTAACATCAAGTTGGAAATTATTCCATGACGAAATAATTTTTCTTGCGGGATTTTTCAATAGCAATTGTTACCCACCGGGCCTATTTATTAAATACGTCAAAAATACCACCAATAACTATTTTCATCCACCTAGTCCAGTCCATTTAGCACATAAATTTAGATACTATATTAAAATGCCTTATATACATGATACGAAGTTTTTGCCCTCCCTTAAGAAAATCTTAAACCGACATTATCCAGCAGTTGATACCAGATTTACTTGCATAAATGCTAGAAATATTGGTAGCTTCCTAAAACACAAAGAGAAATTGCCCTCCTTGATGCAATTCGGTGTAGTGTATTTATTTAATTGTTGCCGATGTAATCAGCAGACCTAAGTAGGAAGTACGCGCCGGTTGTTCAAAGTGAGATGTGATGCTCATGGAGGTGTAAGTTACCGAACGGGCAGCAAATTATCCACCCCTGAACAATTAAATATTAGGAATCACGCCAGAATCTGTAAGGCAGAGATAAATTATAACAACTTTAAGGTCATTATGACGTCACCATATGAACACCACCTCCTCGTTCTTGAAAGTTTGGCAATTAAGAAACTGGTACCTTCACTTAACAACCATACTACCTCAGTACCTTTGTATATAGATAGCATAAAGCCACGTCACTTTGTTCTTTGCCTGTTCTTGACTTTTTTTCCACCGTCCTGACACGGAACGGCGGGACTCTGCTTGAGCAAGGTATTTTCCTCATTTAATATTTATATATATATATATACTATATATATATATATATATATATATATATACTATGTATATATATATATATGTGTATATATATATATTAATGTTTTTACTCGTAATTTTACTTCGAAATTTTTTTTAATTTTAAATTTTTTTATGATTTTACATTTCCTTTTCTTGAATATTATGTATTGATGTAATACTCATTCTTTGAGATTTTTTAACTAGTTAATTTTACTTAAAGAAATACTTTACTTTATAAGAATTTTACGTTAAGATTCCTAATTGTTTTGTATTGATGTAATATTATTTCTTGCCTTTAGCCTGAAGATGGGATTTTGTCTCGAAACGTCGCTAGCAATAAAGAATCATATAATGTGCCATGTCCTTCCGTATCCCCGTACCTATTTCATCGAGGATTAGCTCACCAGTGTTAAAGAATATATATATATATAATATATCATATATATATATATATATATATATATGATATATATATATATATATATTGAAATATATATATATAAAATAAATAAATATGTATATATATATCTATATATATATCAATAATATATATTATATTATTATATTTATATATTATATAGATAATTATATATATATATATAATATATATATAAATATATATATATATATATATTATATATATATATAATATATAATAATATTTAATAATTAATTATATTCTGTTATCTATATAATATCTATATAAATAATATTACATATCCTCATATATATATATACTATATATATATATATATATTAAATTATAGTATATATATCTATATATATATATATATATAATATATATTATATATATATATATATTATCTATGTAATCATATCTCTCGTTATATCTATGATATTCTATCATATCTCTATTCTATTAAAATTATATAAAAATTAATATATATAAAATATATATATCTAATTAATATAATATATATATATAATATATATATATATAATCTGTTATCATATATATCTATATCTATATATATATATATATAATATATATACATTATATATAATATTATCTATTATTATAATTTATAATAAATATTAAATATATATATAATATATTGAGTATATATAATATAATATATATAATATATTAATATATATATAAATATTATATATCTATGTATATTATATATCTATTATATATATATTCAATAGATAGTTTGTATATGTATATAATCAAATGAAATGAAAATTCTTTCTAAGGAGCGTTACAATGGCAAAATGCGTTCATATATTGCTCAGTTGTAGCAGATTTGCACAAGAAACGCCATTTACAAACCTAACTGCGCTGATGTTGGCAATAGAAAAGAATGCAGCAATGACAGGCCGTCATTTACAACGAACATGTACATCGGAAGATTATTATCCAGTTTCAAGACCAACACAGTTTTGCTCCATTTATTTGCAATATTTCCGGTAAGTTTTATATAATACAGGAGAATGCGTTTGCTTTCCTATTCGTTCTGAGAATGAAAAGAATTGCTCTGAGATTGAGCATAACCTGCTGAACACTGATCCATTATTTGGGTATGATTAAGGCAAGAATATTTTTTATACGTCACTATCATTTTTATCGCAGATTTCATCATGAATATTAATGAAATAGCTTGAGGTAGGAAACATCCAAATAAAACAACGTTTTGTTGTTCATCGAAACAATATTTTGACTTATAATATTGTTTATTGTGCACTAAAACGTTTTCTGTTTCCTTAACAAAAAAAAAAGACAATTGTCGTGTACTTCTCCTTAACGAGCAGGTGAATGTACTACTTACATGAAGCCTGACCGAATCATTAGCCATTTACACAAACTCTTCCATTCTAGTTGTTTTGTCACAAGTACAAATTTCGTAATATATACTTGAACAGATACATCATTGCTTTTCATGGCGTCACCTGTTTAACGGTAGAGCAAGGGCTAACAGAACGGCTGTCTCTGGACCGTGGCATATCGGATTTTATCCCTGACTAAGCAGATTGTATCAGGCTTCAATGGAGTCCACGCAGTTGGATCAACAAGTGACAGGTGGACGAGCAATGCCTTCGAGGTACTCACAAAAGTTCTAGTATATATATACATATTATATATATATAATATATATATAATATTATATAATATATATATATATATATTATATATATATAATATATACATATATATATAATATATATATATATATATATATATATATATATTATATTATATATATTATATATGTATAATATATATATTATATATATATAATTCTATATTATATATATATATATAATATAATATATATAATATATATATATTCATATATTAT
>NC_087207.1:15507070-15522070 GCF_015104395.2 Macrobrachium nipponense
CGAATCCTTCCGTTGTCATCCTATATCAGGTTTATTACAAGGGCCCCTCTCATCTCGCGACCCATATTTCTACATACGACCGAAACATATATCATAGGAAACCGGCCCCCCCCCTCCCAAAAAAACTCTCTCTCTCTCCCTCTCTCTCTCTCTCTCTCCCTATTTGGAAGGTTAGCTCCTCGTGGAGAGTCCATCAATGAGCTTAAGCTTGTTAAACACACTATTATATATATATATATATACTATATATATATATATATATATATATATATATATGTATATATATATATATATATATATATATATATATATATATATATAGATAGATAGATAGATAGTAGATAGATAGATAGATAGACACACACACACACTTATATATATATATATATATATATATATATATATATATATATATTTATATATTTATATATATATATATATATATATATATATATATATATATATATATATATATATATATATATATATATATATATATATATATATATATATATATATACAGTGCACAGGAAGCAGGAGCAGGAACAAACATGGCGAAGTATTTTACACTTTTATTCCGACGCGTTTTCATATTCGGCAGAATGCATCTTCAGGGTCTGTATAATAAATAATGACTAATATAAATTAAATTGATTTGAAAATTGTCTAGAAATTATTACAAACTAGTTAAAATGAAAAACGAAACTTCACACTAGATAATACACTAACAATTGATAAAACAACACGAGAAGGTTAAAAGCACCATACGTTAGTTTAAAAGTTCAGATGGAAAGTTAAAACAAAAACCAAATAAATAAATTAGTAAAATACAAAGTTAAAAAAATATGAGGAGCACTGGGGGTCGACCTACCATGGTAAGAGATAAATAAAAACTAAAAGAATGTACACAGAAACATAGGCTTAAGAGAGAAACAAGGGGGTGGTGGAGGTGGTCTGGTTGTTCAACTGCGGAACAATTGTTTAATAAAAAGGCTCTCCAGGATCAACAGTTCATTTGGGCTGGAGGTTTGACCAACAACAATAAAATCTTCATATTTAATATTAACTTTACATTTTTTGCTATGTTCACGTATACTGGACTGTTCGGGATTTGATAATGAACATCCAGTACGAAAACTAACTCCCTTGTGGCAGTCTATGCGAACCCTCATCATCCTCTGAGAAGAACCCACGTAAGTTCCCAGACTACATCTGGGACAAGAATATTTGTACACTATACCAGAGGACATGAGGGGGCATAAACGATCTTTAAATTTAAACATGGATCCAATTGTTAGTGGATTGACCGGAATGAGTTTGACCTTTAATGCGCCAAAGTATTTTTGTACGATTTTTGTAAATTCGGCCCTAAAGGAATCATCATGTAAATATGGGAATCGGGCATAAAAAGGAAGCTTGGAACATTAATTTCATTGGTGTTGGTGCAAAACTCTTTATTAAGGACCTTGTAAATAATTCTGTTGACGAGCTTGGTGGGAAAGCAGTTATACCTTAAAATATGCTAAAAGAAAGGCAATTTCTTTATGAAATACGTGCCAGTTAGACGTAAGGGAGACGGCTCTATATACAAGGGTAAAAATTGAGTTAGATTTAAAATTACTAAAACAAAAGCTATGAAAATTCGTTTCCCAAACCTGTAAATGTCTTTTTCCTAAAAATTGTAGTGTCAAACTTACTGTTTTCACGAAATACTTCTACATCTAAAAACGGAAGACGGTCGTTCATTTCACTTTCAAGGGTAAACTTAATATTTGGGTGATATGAATTAATGAATTCTAAAAATTCATGGCAATCAAAATTACGCCTGAAAAGGGGTGAAGGTGTCGTCAACGTATCTTTTATAAAATAAAGGGCGGAAGGAAAGAGGGCACTCGTCCAAAAAAGCGCTCTTCCAGCGAGCACATAAAGATATTGGAAAAGGTAGGACCTAACGGAGACCCCATAGCCATACCCTCCACTTTGTCTATATAAGTTATTGTTAAAAATAAAGGCGGTGTCCAGCACCGCCATTTCTAAAAGAGACTTAAAGGTAGAACGATTAAAATTGTGAAAGTACGAATCAGGTTGGGGAAATAACTTGTCTAAAATTATGCTAATGGTCTCCCTAACAGGAACATTGGTAAAAAGGGATTCAACATCAAAGCTCGCCATAAATGTATCAGAATCTTGGGGGAGTACTGATTCTTTAAACGATTTTGAATTTGAAACTGTATATTGATTCTTAGTTAAAGGTTCAAGCAACGGGACTAAAAATTTCGCAAGTTGATAATTAGGTGTATTGTAAGACGCTAGAATAGGGCGGAGGAGAACACTAGGTTTATGAATTTTGGGTAGGCCATACATAAAACACCAAAGGAAGAGCCGGTGGAAAACAGGTGACGATAAGTTTCTTCGTTAATGACATTATCTTTCTTCAGAGAATCTCAGAAACCGGTTGATTTTATCTTCGGTACGAAAAATGCTTTGGTAGTCAGGTACACCTATCTTTGTGAATTTAGTATGATCATTAAGGATAGTTTCCATTTTCGAATTATAATCTAATTTATTGAGAATGACAGCCCCCTTCCCCTTATCTGGTTCACAATTATGATGTCTTCACGCTTAGCCAAATTTTTTATTAGATCAAAAATCCACATTTTTGTTGAAAAAAAGGAGCCCAATTAGTTTTTAACTTTGAAAAAACGCGTGAGATAGACTAGATAATTCATTTTGTAAACACTCAAAATTGGCAATTAAGAGGGAGGGATTTCAACCTCTGAAAAATCGATTCTAATGGTAAGAAGAATTGGTTATATTTTGGCCTATAATTTGGTAAACAAAAATCCAACCCAAGGGACAACAAAAATTCTTCTCTCTTGGATAAAATATAATTAGAAAAGTTGAAAACTGTGGCGCGATTCTCACAAAATTTAGGAATGAAAACACCCATGCTTTTAAGTTTGTTAAATTGCCTATCCTTAAAAGCATGGGTGTTTTCATTCCTAAATTGGAAACTCTCAGTCGCTCCAGAGAGTTCACATGGGCAGAAAGTATGTTCCACCTCTCCTGAGGGATACTTTTGAAAGACGTATCAATCAGGATAGGTGGAACATACCTGCCTATGTGAACTTTCGAGAGAGACTGAGAGTTTCCGGCCCTGCGATTGGCTTATCAACAACCAATCAGGAGCGTTATAAGGGACTGGCCTAAACATCAAATGCACGGTTGATGTAAATCTACTATAGCTGGCTGGGGTTATTTATTAGAGTGAAGGAATCGGTATTCAATACGGAGATGCGAAGTAAAAAGAAATATATTTGAAATCGTGATCACCACAAATTTGTTCTTATTTTCACACTAAGGAGGGAATCCATTACAGCTAATAATAACATGTTGTAGAGAGTATATGAATATTATATGAATCTTCAAATATTTTCATGGGTATCAACAAAATAACAGAAGAGCCTGGCTTATATGTTTGCAGTTCAAATGATTATTAGCAGGAAAAGTTATATTGAAAGTACAAGTAAAAGTGATCTCACCTTCAAAGTTAGTGAAAGGATTATTTTATACTGCAGTCAGTCTTATACATGAGTTGCATAAAAGAGAGAGAGAGAGAGAGAGAGAGAGAGAGAGAGAGAGAGATGAGAGATGAGAGAGAGAGATGGAAAAGTCTAGGAACAAGCAATACATATAGATCCTGCCATTCTAGAGACCAAAGGAGATTCCACTCATTAGTGAAACACTCTTTAGCGCGGAACGAAAAAAAAAAAAACAACTTTGGTGTTTGTTCAGTCAACAAGAACGAAAAGTTTCTTGTTGACGAACCTGTTAACGAGTGTTTTCGGGTCTCAAACGACTCGGCAAAGAGAATTTACTTTATAAACGGCTGCAATAACTGTAAAATTGCAACGACATTTCTCTCTGTCACTGATTAGCCAAAAGCTCATCAGAGTTAATACATAACAAGATGTCTTTAAGAAACGTTACGAGAGAGAAAATACTTGATAAATTTTTGAGAGCTTTTATGTCTAGGCAATTATATACATCTTTGCACCTATTTCATTTTCATGTTTCTCTTTAAAAGATTATCATCAATTACCAGATTTGCATAGCTTGGACTGTTTTAGCTATAATATGTATTAATAGATATATATGCAGTCTTTACGTAAATGAGGAATATATTCAAAACTTGTTTGTTATTTCATTACCCTTCAAAATAATTTTCTATGGCAATTCATTCTGAACTTTTTATATGCTCGTAACTAATTTTTGGTTACGCGAGTTTAGATAGAATTGGATAGAATTGATTTAAGACGTCAGACAAGATATATCACACATATCTTGTCTGACATCTTAAATCAATAATATTTGGGTGTAATGTCAAGATGAACTATTGCTCAAGGGTTAAGGATGTATCATTCATCCAAAAATCTTATCTAAGAATTGAATCAGAACTTATCAGTTTTCCTTATGCTAACGATGTGAAATTTACTCCACTTCAAAAATCTGTCCAAATCGTCAATATCTTACCACCCCCTCATCTGCATAAAAAGAGATATAACAAAAATGAATCGTTAATCAATTACGTTTCATGTGAATTTTTGTGTAAAAATATATCTATTAAGCTTACTTAGCCCAGACATTCAAATTATTCAGCCCAGACATTCAAAGTTACAGTATGAACATCACTGAAAAAAAAATTTATTTATCGAATAACGGGTTAATTACAAACTTCTAAGATTTAATCAGTTTTAGGAGCTGTCTTTGATATAGTACTCAGTGAGGTTCAATTTTATTCATGCATTTCTGAAGTAAAATAAATAATTCGTATAAATATTAGAAATCTTCCCCAGAGGAGCGTATCAAGTGTTTGGGACTTCTTGGAAAATCGTCCACTACAAACGTAACATTCAGAAAACTTGGAGATTTCTAACTTGGGTGATTTTCCTTTATTAGTTTATTTAGCTATATTTTATACCGTCAGTGAGAGGTGTGACCTGTTATTATTTACGGCCTAACGTCTACATCTGCTACGCTAAAATCCTTTCGTTATTTTAAAATGGTGTGTGTTGATTCAGAAACTACATACAAACGTTTAAGGGGTTTGCAAAGTGAGTAATAAAAAATTTTGAGACGGTGATATACCCTTCCCTATGAATACGAGAATGTATTATTTCTCTGCCTCTCCCTCTAAAGGCTGTAGGTTCAGTTGAAGGTATTTTCGACTTAATTGGCATCAGAGCCTACAATTTAAGCAACAAAAAATTAGTACTATGTGCGTATACGGTTTCTGCAGTAAGTGAAATCTATAAGTAAAATAATACTCTATACATCTTCTTGGTACGAATTCATCTTTTCGTTATCTGTTTTGGAAACATATCTTTAGAATCTGATATTATGTTTCCATTGCAGGATTTCTGAACATCACCTACGCAACTTCCAATGGGGACATTTCAGATCAAAAAGGAGCTGAGAGAACGAAGGCAACAATTCAAAATCATACAGGGTGTCCATAAAGTCCCAGTACCACTGCAAGGGTATTTATTGCTTGTAATGGTAGCGGGACTTTATGGACACCCTGTACAATGGAGTCACATAGGTATGGGCGTTTTTTCTCTCAGAAATATTTTTTTTTATCTTTGAAGCCAGGGCTTCTCTCGCATGCATTTCTACTAGATGTTGATAAATTAATAAATATATTCCTGATTCACACAGTCATGTTAACTTATCTTTAGTGGGACGGAAACAATACAGAATAAAAATACAATCTACTTTTGAAATTCAATTCAAAACTTTTTCATCCTTAAGTTGCATTTTGTTTGGCTTTTCGTGTACCTTGTTTAAAAACATTTCAAACCGCAGGAAAAATTCCTTATAGGCTTAAATTTTTTTATTCTGATATTCAGTGACAATAATTTTCTAGAACAATATCTCTCTCTCTCTCTCTTCTCTCTCTCTCTCTCTCTCTCTCTCTCTCTTCTCTATCTATCTATATATCTCTGCTCTATATATAATATCTATATTATATAATAATTGTTGTATATATATTATATATATATAATATATATAATATCTATATATATATATATATATATATATATGGTGCATATATATATATATATATTAAGTAATATATATATAATTATATCATATATATAATTATAATTTATATATATATATTATATATAATATTAATAGATATATATGTGTGTGTGCATGCACGTGTGTATGTTCGCCCGCGTTACGCACGTACGCAAGCAAACTTAGCATAAATCAGGAAAACAAAACATTAACATTCAGGCACGTTTCTCATGAAGGCGTCGTTAATAGGCTGCTTGAATATTCGTGTTAAGTGGCTTCAAGCAGTTTAACGGAATGAGGAAGTTAAAACCTTGCAAGGGGACAAAAGTGATTTGACACTGACAAGCCACTTAAGGAAAGGCACTTAATGCATGCAAAGAAGGGGCCAGCAGTTCAGAACCCCACTCCAGCATGCAAACGCAGGCAAAAAGATAATGCGATATCCTCTGGCATTCTCGTCAGTTACAAAGGGAAGGGGGAAGGGGAGGGGGAAGGGGTGGACGGGTCTGAAACCTACCATTTTAATTAATTTTGTTCTAGACCGGTTATGCGCTTGGGATTTCTACCATAGCCAACAAACATACGAACACGCATACAAACATCCAAACGTTTCACTTACATATATATATATAATATATATATATATATATATATATATATATATATATATATATGTGTGTGTGTGTGTGTGTGTGTGTGTGTGTGTGTGTGTGTGTGTGTGTGTTAGGAGAAAATGACAGAATATCTATAAATTTTATGATAATCACTTGTCGTGAAACTTCATATTTTTTTCTTTTATTTTGCTTTAAATGATGGACATCTTTCCATTTATTGAGGATTATTTTTAAAATGAATGATATATGGATACACTGATGACCTTATCATATGACCTTATCATCATGAGAATTTACTCTCTCTCTTACGTGTACATTATGCAAACTTTATGAAGTAATTACAGCCATAATGATAATAATAATAATAGTAACAATAGTCTATAACGTATCATTGTTAGATACATTATATAAAAATCAGTAATTGGAAGTGTATATGCCAAGTAGACTCGTTTGCTTGGCGACTATTATTATTATTAATATATATTTTTTTTTATGGGTGGGGCGGGGTAGGGGGGAAAGAGGGGTAATATGGCCAAGGTTGCCGTGATGGTAACTTCATTACCAATAATATAATTCGTTATAGTTAACATTGCGGCCCCTTACAAAGATATTATTGATATATTTCATTATGTTTGTCATGCAATTCAAGAACATTTTCTATGAAAAAAAGTAAGAACAGGCAAATAAAGGCGCCACAACATGAGTATTTTAATCATTTTCACTTAATTAGCGATGATGTGGCAGCGCTAACGGCACACAGGATAAGAAAACGTAAAATTCCTCCTGGCGAACCCTAAAGCACTCAAGACCTCTGCACAAAGGCGAGATTGGCTTGCGCTTTCTTGGAATTCTAGCAGAAATTTCACTAATGGGTGCGTTACCGGTCTTTTAGCCCAACCAGCTAACGACACCCCCCGACAAACCCGCCCGCCCCCCTTTTTTTTTAAGAAGCATGATCTCAATGGAGATTACCGTCAAGCCTTTTCCTCGCTGATTACCCTACTTCTGAAGTCATATGAAATTTCCATTATCATTCTAAAGTTGGGATTTTTAAAATTACTAATATTTTTGTATCGCAGTGTGGTTTCTCCGTCTTTTCTAGTTGTTTGTACACGTAATTGTCACTTCCAGATGATTTCCAAATGTTGCATGAACATCTTAAGTAGTAACACCAGTTGAAGGTGAATATTTCACGATGGTAATATTAAATTTCCACGAGGGTTTATAGTGCCTTTGCATTGCCTGCTTAGAAACACTTTTTAAAGAATACGTCACTTAGTTGAAGGTCGTCAACATTACAAAATGGTCGCTTATTTGTACACCTTTCTGTTCTAAAATAAAAGTTAACATTTACTGTTAGTTGGGCCAAGCCCCACGTAAGTAAGAATCAGCAGACAGGCAAGGACAACAGACCCAAAGTATTGGAGCAAAAGGACAAACAGTCACTGAACCAAGGAAGTCAACAAATCAACGTCATGGAGCCAAAACACACAACGACAAGGAATGCCACATCACCCGAAGGAAAATAAAAGCCAGAAAGCAAAGCATTTTCCAATAGTCCACAAAATAGTTAACCTTAGAAAAAAAGCAAACCGGAAAATGGCGCCCAAAAGAGACAATTGTGTTTGAGTGCACCTTCCATCGGGGAAATTCGCACCTAACACTGTGGGAGATCATGGTAGAGAGAGTATGACTATACCAAGGTTTGCGAACATTGGCAATATGGCCACTAGCCAGCCACAAGGCAGCTCAATGTCGAATCTGATGGGACTCATTTCCCTCAGGTATCAGCAACCAAGTTTTCATTAAGCACGCAGAAGAAAATCACAAGGGAAGGTGTGTTCAGTCACCTAATCTAACCTAAATAAAACAGTTTTTTTTTATCTATTCCTCGGTTGGGATACTTGACAAAAGTGTAATATTTTCTTCTTGAGAGACACCGTAAAACGACCCCTACACAGTGCATGGCATAATGATGACAAGAATAGTCACAAATGTCTTTATCATTTTCATAATGGTACACTTTTGCATGCGTCATTATCATCTGATTACCGAATTTTTTCATCTACTTTAAATTCTGAATTTATTTCGTTTATATTCGGCCACAAAGCTTTAATGGAACTCATGAAAATAAATTATTATTTACGAGGCTATCTATAACATTCCCATTAGTCTTCGCTCTTTGGTGCAACGCGAGTTCATTGAAATGTGGGAAATGGAAATTATATCTGTCACGAGATTCCATAGTGATATGTCTCATAAATAATGCCTTTAATGGCCAATATAAGTAAGTTCTCAATCCATTTATATTTTCTCTGATTTGCATAAGTAATCTACTTCCCGATATCATTTAAGTCAATATATTATACTTGGATAATGGTGCATATAGCTCTTCCAATAACATCAGAGAGAGAGAGAGAGAGAGAGAGAGAGAGAGAGAGAGAGAGAGAGAGAGAGAGAGAGAGAGAGAGAGAAATTTGTATATATATATATATTTGAATATATATATATATATATATATATATATATATATATATATATATATATATATATATATATATATATATTACGTATAAGCTTTTCCATTAACAGCAGAGAGAGAGAGAGAGAGAGAGAGAGAGAGAGAGAGAGAGAGAGAGAGAGAGAGAGAGAGAGAGAGTTATATATATACATTTATAAATCTTATACATATGTATATGTATGTGTAAATATTAATGCATATAGTATATCTACATATACATGTATATGCATGAAACATGACGATCCTCCGTACGGAATAGCATCTCATACATAAGATTTATATCTCCAAATCATATCAGATCTCTGAACTTGAAGACACATTAATGCAACCGGGATGTCCCACCTGCATAAGTCATGCCTTTAAATGCTTCCTGTCCGGGCGGGTACCCCATTCGAGCCTGATTGCATGACATGAAACTTGGGAGCACACGAATGCATTGAATATAGCGACAGCGATCTACATTTCTATTTACGGTTCTCGATGGCTTCTTCCTTGTGCATCATCGTCGTGGCTGGAATACTGATGATAAATTTAAATTTCTTCAACGTCGGGTAACAAAAAGACTTTAGGAAGGACGCTTATCTTATGAATTACTTGTACTTATATCACAAGGCGGTTCAAAAAAATCGAATACATAGTTTCTCCGGTTTCCTCGGTTAGATGTTAGTCTGGAACTTACATACGATTTACAAAAACCACACTAAATTTATATATATATATATATATTATATATATATATATATATATATATATATAGTATATATATATATATATGTGTGAGTGTGTGTGTGTGTGTGTGAGGTGGTGTGTGTGTGTGTTTGTGTCCCTATTAACCAGCACTACTGTTGTGACGTCCCCAGTATCCAGGTATTACTGTGGTGATCTGAGAAGCCTTTTCAATTATGTATTTTTATGGTCCTGTTATACATGAAATGAGGTATGATAATAAACCCGTAGAGTTTATTTACCACATGAATTACAAAGGCAAGGGGAATGGGGTGGGAGAGTACGGGTTTGAAACCTACCCTATCATCTAAGTTGGGTAAAAAAAAATGGCCACATGCCACATTCTTTTTGATCAGTCGAGCGGTTCGGATTTCTATGGTGCACAAACATACAAACATTCTCTTATGTGTATGATAATAATATATATAACCTTTCCTTAATTATCATATAACCTCTGAAGCAGAGATTCCTTACAAATGCAAAAATTATCTTGAATATTAGTTGTCTCACATTCTTCCACACATGGCTCTTCCCCTTCGAAATCAAAGCATCCATAACAATGGACATGGGAGGAAATAAAATGGGAAGTGAGAGGAAGAGAAACAAAGAGAGAGAGAGAAAAAAGCTGAGCCAATTGAAAAGGGAATAATGGAATGATGAAGGAGCATTTCCATCTCGAGCAGAGCAGAATGGAATGAAGAGGACCTCTGTCAATGAAGGGAGTTAACAAAGCGAAGAGAGCAGATGTGGCTCGTCAGCAAATGCCGTTGAGACTAGACAAAGGAAACGGGAATGAACCGTCTAATGAACCTAGATGACCTAAGGTATTGCATAATAACGGGTACAGAGAGCCCCATTATGCCCTTGTCACGGGATGAGGTCGGTTGTCTATCATGCTCTTCGTATCCCTGACTGACTTCAAGATTGCTAATTATCAAGTGTTAATTATTGTTTAATTTAAGAGTAGTATTATGGTATGGTAATTAAAAAGGTGAAGGCCTGTTTAATTCTTTAGTGGTCTGACTTTTCAATATGCAGCTGAAATAATTAGTTTATGAAGTGACAGTGAGTTTCATATTTTTTATTACATTTTTATATGATATTACTTTCTTTTTAAGTTTTGTTTGGCTTCATATCTTCGGCCATGGGAACAAAGTCTGGGACAAATATAGCTTGAATGTCATGAAATGGACAGCCTAAAATTTCTGAACGTTGGTCCAGTGGTCGGACTCCCTTAAAAAAAAAAAAACAAAAAAAAAAAAAATATTGTGATGAGTGGAGGAGATACTCGTCTCATAACAAAAACCAATCAAATAATTGCACTGAATGTTCTTACCCACTAACCCCCCCACCCCCATGTGAAGTCTAATGAATACTTTTTTTTTATCTCTAAGGATATCGTAATGCAAACATTATTCTAGCAATACGTTATCGACAAAATGCTACATTGTAATCTCGATGTTTCATCTGCACAAGTCTAAGCGATTAGGGTGTAGTGAGTATGTCAATTAAACCTGTATGATCACTGGTTACTGTAAAAATATGCAAAAGAAACTATTACGGAACCAGCAATTTCGTAAGTTTCCGTGATATTTATAAATTCAATACTATTTGTTATATATTCTACGGCAAAACATACTAAATGTTCTATAATTCAGTCTCGACGTTTAAGGGAAAGGAAAGGGTCCTTTTTCTCTCTTTCGAATGGCATATCTGCAACTGACGTAAAAGGTCAATTCTAGAATAATGACGATTATTCATAATATCTTAGAATAATTCTACCAATACTAGAATTACTACTAAAGTTTCTAGTCTATGACCCCCCTTAGAAACGGCCCTCGAATTTCGGGTTTTGACTAAAACCTTCCTGTGGGGGACGCGGGCGTCTATGGTAAATTACAATTTGGTAGTCCTAGACATCAACTCCAAAAGTTGTAAAAACTGAGGGATTATGAGGAAAGTGAGGTTATGACCCACTTAGAAACGGCCCCACATATTTCGAACTCTGACTAAAACCTTCCTGGTCTATGGTATGAATTTGGTATCCCTATCTTTCATAGTCTGGGCGTGCATAGCGAACAAACAAACACACAAGCATACAGAGAGAAAACTGCCTTTTAAATATATATATATATATATATATATATATATATATATATATATATATATATATAATATATATATATATATATATATAGATTTATTGGCTGGGACTTTCATGGAAATCTTAATAGAACCCTACAACAAAAGTTTAAAAAATAGTTTCAGATGCGTTAATCCCACGATTATTAAACTATAATACAGTAACCAAATAACCATGAAGCACTAAAACACCCGAGACCCAGTGGAGGAAAATGCTGTAAATTGTCCTAATACTTTCAAAACTGTCCGCGTGTCGCCTCCGGTTCATTGGCAGTAGCTGGTCGACCTGGACACCCTTAAAACCGGGTATCTTTTCACAGCGGGTAACAGGCGAACTGAGCACGCAACTCGCAAGAGCAGTAAATCCAGTAAACGGCAATTCACAGAGCAAAAAGAAGAAAGGGGATGTGAAGCTCTTCACGCCATTTGTAAGAAAACAGTTGGCAAGTTGTTGACTTGTTATAGCCTTGTTAAAAGAAGCAACGAACACTGCGGACCTTCGTACAAGGATGGTGTACTTCAAGGGTTAAGACCCACACATCCTGTAGGGGGATAGTGCCGTCAGTGCACCTCATGTGATGCATTGTAGGCATTAATTAAGTTTCTTTGCAACCCCTTTCGTTCCTTTTTACTGTATTTCCTTTCAATTCTCTTCCTTCCATCTTACTTCCACCCTCTCCTAAATTGCTTCATGGTGCAACTGCTTTGAGGTTTTCTTACTCTTGCACATATCAACCTATTACTGTCAGTTTCCAATTCAGCGCTGAATGGCCTCATAGGTTCCAGTGCTTGGCCTTTGGCCTTAATTGCCATATTAAATTCAATTCAATTCAACAGCCGCAAAAATATTTCGTCATTCGAAAATTAACGTTTATTTCAATTTTTTCTTCAAATCAGGTTGTTTCTGTAACACGTTTTCGATTTTTCGTCCAATATCAACAGAAACAAATCTAAATATCCTCAGGTTTTACACGGATAACGAGGCTGTTAAAATAAAATGGGTCTCGCCAGAGTATTAGGATACATGCTGGCCCAATAAAATATTTTAATTAATAACCAACTCGGTTAGGGAATTAGTGCCGTCAGTGGATCTCACGTGATGCACTGTAGGCATTGGGTGGTTAACAGTGTCCCTCCGGCACGGGCTGCATCCATTTTTTACCCTTTTAAAATACCCCCATTTCCGCTTCCTTTCTTCAGTCTGTTGTCCGACTCCTCTAATTATTACGCTTAGTGCCCAATACTGTTTTCTCTTGGTTCCCTCTTTAGGTTCCCCTTCCCATACTTCTATACTTCCTTTCTAAATCCTTTAAATTATATTCATTTCTTTTCTTCTTGTTTATTTTTTATTTTTTTGATGTTGTTTTCATCCCATCCACCTCCAACTCCCTTTTTTCACATGGTGGCTAATAAGTCGTTGTGAATGATCCGAAACGTGCCTCGGTAGGCTAATTAGTTCTTGGCAACCTAAATTTCACAAAATCAATTAACTGAAATACAAAGCTGGGTTGATATGCAGCTCCTTTTACAAGGTTAAGTATTTACTAAGAGTCTGTATTTCTAAAATCTAAGTGTAACAGCATGATTACAAAACAACATGGAAAATGTCATAAAGAAGTGTGAGCATATCCAATGTAAGAATGAGTTGACAGAAACTAGCTACGAGCTTGCCCCATTCTTACAAAACAAGACAAATGACCAATAAATTCATATAAAAAAGTACACAAAATCGAATGAGTCGAAAGAGATATGATAGTTTATAGTTCAAATGAAAATAAAAAACAAAACAATTATGATAAATCAAGCGACTACCCCAGATAAAACAGAAGAGATAGTAAGATGGGTATGTAATTAACACAATACTAAAAGAGTAGTGATCATATTTAAACTTGTAGAAATCTAGTCCTCCGTCAGCTTTATTATCCAGATTTTTTCATTGTCTGTTTATGAGCCTATTTGTCCAAAAAATAGACAAGATATTTCACAGCCAATTAAAATCAAAGATCTATTTCATTAAAAATATAACCAAAATCAAGTTATTCCCATTTCTCAAACACAAAGCACCATCATGTGGCCAATTTATTTAAAAGAGAAAATCCCAGCTGAAATTAAACAGCCGGAATCTTCTTCCAGTGAGAAGCTTATGATGATGATTGATTTGTAAAAATAGAACATAATAATAGCAGCAATAATCAGTGGAAAATTGTTTAACGCCAAACATTATTCTGCTGATACATCGGCTTTGGAATTCTCCTTCTGCTTCTGTTTTCCTCACTCAACTTTCCTTCCTTGAAGAAGCAGGTTTAGGTCCTACAGTCTTCCTTTCTTCACCATTCTATTTATTTATTATCTATTTATGTTTAGTTCAAACGATCGAGGTAGAATTAGGCCAATATTAAACCAACAATCACAAGTTATAATATTGTTTAAATGCTTTTTTTTTTCCACATCACAGACCTTCTCTCTGAATGAAAGTATAGGAATATCTCCCACTAAACTTCCTTCTCCAAAACATCTACTACTAGGCTTTTCCCCTCCATGAATAAAAGCCATTTTTCACTGTTAGAGTCTAACAGTCGTCTTTCCACGTAAAACACTTCTATCCGTCTCCTTTGTAGCCTCAGGCTTCACACGGACTAAATGACCCATTCTATGGACGCGAAGGAGGTCGAGCAGGGAAAATCAAAGTTAAGGAAGAAAGAAAAGGCGATTCTGTGTTACGACTTCATCGTGGTGTTTTCTATGAAGAGCTTTGCTCCCTTCTTGTTTTTAATAAGGTGTATTTCTAAAGTCGGTGTTTTATTAGTTTTCTTTCCTTCATTTTGTGGAGGGGGGGGGAGGGCGGGAATGGGCAAATCAAAGACCTCAACAGCGTGAAAGCCCTTAACAATTGATATTGACAAAATTCTGAAA
>NC_087207.1:15526623-15529123 GCF_015104395.2 Macrobrachium nipponense
ATTTTTGAAGTAAAATAAATAGTTCGTATAAATATTAGAAATCTCCCAGGAGGAGCATATCAAGTGTTTGGGACTTCTTGGAAAATCGTCCACTACAAACTTAACATTCAGAAAACTTGGAGATGTCTAACTTGGGTGATTTTTCCTTATTAGTTTATTTAGCTGTATTTTATACCCATAGTGAGAGGTGTGACCTGTTCTTATTTACGGCCTAACGTCTATATCTGCTACGTCAAAATCCTTTCGCTATTCTATAAAAAATGCTGTGTGTTGATTCAGAAACTACACACAGAAGTGTAAGAGGTTTGTAAATTAATAATGAAAATTTTGAGACGGTGATATACCCTTGCCTATGAATACGAGAACGCTTGATTTTTTCTCAATCCCCCCTCCCCCCCCACCACCCCATAAAGACTTTAGGTTAAGTTGAAGGTATTTTCGACTTAATTGGCATCAGAGCCTACAATTTAAGCAACAAAAAATTAGTACTATATGCGTATACGGTTTCTGCAGTAAGTGAAATCTATAAGTAAAATAATACTCTATACATCTTCTTGGTACGAATTCATCTTTTCGTTATATGTTTTGGAAACATATCTTTAGAATCTGATATTATGTTTCCATTGCAGGATTTCTGAACAATACCTACGTAACTTCCAAAGGGTGCATTTCAGAACAATAAGGAGCTGAGAGAACGAAGGCAGCAATTCAAAATCATACAGGGTATCCATAAAGTCCCAGTACCACTGCAAGTATTTATTGCTTGTAATGGTAGCGGGTCTTTATGGACACCCTGTACAATGGAGTCACATAAGTATGGGCGTTTTTTCTCTCAGAAATATATATATATATTTTTTTTATCTTTGAAGCCAGGGCTTCTCTCGCATCCATTTTCTACTAGATGTTGATAAATTAATAATATATTCCTAAGTTTCACACCAGTCATGTTATCTTGATCTTTAGTGGGACGGAAACAACCGCAGAATAAAAATACAATCTACTTTTGAAATTCAATTCAAAACTTTTTCATCCTTAAGTTGCATTCTTTTGTGATATACCATTTTGTTTGGCTTTTCGTGCACGCTGTTTAAAACATTTCAAACTGCAGGAAAATTCCTTAGAGGCTTAAATTCTATCCGGTATTCAGTGACAATAATTTTCTAGCACAATATCTCTCTCTCTCTCTCTCTCTCTCTCTCTCTCTCTCTCTCTCTCTCTCTCTCTCTCTCTATATATATATATATATATATATATATATATATATATATATATATATATATATATATGTGTGTGTGTGTGTGTGTGTGTGTGTGTGTGTGTGTATGTTTGCGCGCGTTACGCACGTACGCAAGCAAACTTAGCATAGATCCGGTAAACAAAGCATTAACTTTCAGGCACGTTCTCATATAGGCGTCATTAATAGGCTGCTTGAATATTTCGTGTTAAGGGCTTTCAAGCAGTTTTACGGAATGAAGAAAGTTAAAACTTGCAAGGGGACAAAAGTGATTTGACACTGACAAGCACTTAAGGAAAGGCACTTGATGCATGCAAAGAAGGGGCCAGCAGTTCAGAACCCCACCCCACTCCTGCAAACGCAGGCAAAAAGATAATGCTCTATCCTCTGGCATTCTCGTCAGTTACAAAGGGAAGGGGGAAGGGGAAGGGGAAGGGGGTACGAGTCTGAAACCTACCATTTTAACTAATTTTGTCAAGATCGGTTATGCGGTTAGGATTTCTACTATAGCCAACAAACATACGAACACGCATACAAACATCCCAAACGTCTATGGTAGGGGAGAAAAATGACAAAATATCTAGAAATTCTTCTTCTCGAGGACAGACGTTACTTTTTATGGTAATCACTTGACGTGGAACTTCATATTTTTTTCCTTTTGCCTTAAATGATTGGACACGCTTTTTTTCATTTATTGAGGATTATTTTATAAATGAATGCGACATATGGATACACTGATGACTTTATCATATGACTTTATCATCATGAGAATTAACCCTCTCGATATAAAAAAAAAGCACACAGACATTTTCCTTTTCTGTTGTTTTTCAATTAATAATAATAATAATAATAATAATAATAATAATAATAATTAATAATAATAATAATAGTAATGTTAATAATAGTCCATTATATCAAAATCACTAATTGGAAGAGTATATCCAAAGTAGACCCTTTTGCTTGGCGATTATTATTATTCTATTTATTTTCATTTATTAAGTCTGTGTGTGTCGGGGGTGTTGGCAACTTAATTACCAAGAATGTAATTCGAATTCGTTACATGGTTAACGTAATCAAAATCTTATGTAAAAAAAAAAAAAAAAAAAAAAAAAAAAAAAAAAAAAAACAGCGTTCTGTTTATTACATTTGCAGCCACTGACAACAATATTATTGATATATTTCATTATGATTGTGATTCAATTCAAGATTATTTTCTGTGAACAAAAGTAAGAACAGGCGAAACAGGCGCCACAACGTCAGCATTTG
>NC_087207.1:15534123-15544123 GCF_015104395.2 Macrobrachium nipponense
GACTATCCCTTTTTATTCTAGTACTACCCTGGTCTACTGTGACTATCCCCTCTTTTGGGATCCAGGTACTACTGTTGTGACTTTTATCCCATTTTATCCATGGGTACTACTGTTGTGACTTATCCCTTTTATCCCAGTACTACTGTTGGTCCGGACATACCCTTTTATCCAGGTACTACCTGTTGTGACCCTATCCCTATCCACAGTACTACGTTGGACCTATCCTTTTATATAGGTACCTAATGTTGTGACTATCCCTTTTGATCCAGTACTACTGTTGGGGGGTGGACTAGTGCCCCCCCTTTTTTTATCTAGGTACTACTGGTTGTGATTCCCTTTTATCCCTCCAGGTAATACTGTTGTGACCATCCCTTTTATACCCTTAGGTACTATGTTTGTGACCTATCCCTATCCCTTCAGGTACTACTGTTTTTTTGTGACTATCCCTTTATCCACACGTACTATGGTGTTGTGACCTCCCTTTTATCTAGTCCTATGTTGTGACTATCCCCCTTTTTTATACCCAGGTACCATACTGTTGTGGGGCACCCCCTAATTCCACTTTTATCCACCCGCCGGTACTTACTGTGGACCCATCCCTTTTATCTTTTAGGTAAATACTGGTTGTGACTATCCCTTTTTATCCCAGGTTTAATACTGTTGTGGGACTATCCCTTTTTATCACTTGGTACTACTGTTTTGTGGGACTATCCCCCCTTTTTAATCCAGGGTACTACTTGTTGTGACCATCCCTTTTATCAGGTACCACTGTTGTGACTATCCCTTTTTATCCGGTACTACTGTTGTGACTATTTTTCCCTTTTATTTTCAGGTATACTGTTGTGACTATCCCTTTATCAGGTACTACTTGTTGACTATCCCACTTTTACCAGGAATACTGTTTTTGTGGACTATCCCTTTTTTATCCAGGTACTACTGTTGTGACTTTATCTTTTATCCAGCCCGGTACTACTGTGGACCATCCCTATCCAGGTACTACTGTTGTGACTATCCCCCTTTTATCCAGGTATACTGTTGTGGACTGTCCCTTTGTATCCAGCCGGTACTACTGTTGTGACTATCCTTTTTATCCAGGTACTAATTGATGTGACTATCCCTTTTATCCAGGTAATACTGAGTGACTATCCCTTTTATCCAGGACTACTGTTGGTGGACCCTATCCCCCTTTTTTTTTTTATCTAGGTAAATACTGTTGTGACTATCTTTTATCCAGTACTACTGTTGGGGACTATCCCTTTTTATCCAGGTATACTGTTGTGACTATCCCTTTTATCCAGGTTACTACTGTTGTGACTAATACTTTTTATACCCTAGGTATACTGTTGGGTGACTATCTTCCCTTTATCCAGGTACTACTGTTGTGACTACCCTTTTATCCAGGTACTACTTGTTGGAATATCCCTTTTATCCCCCCAGGGTAACTACTGTTTGTGACCCCTATCCCTTTTATTTTCCATCCCTAGGTACTACTGTTGTGACTATTACCCTTTTATCCAGGTATACTGTTGGTGACCATCCCTTTAGGTCCAGTACTACTGTAGTGACTATCCCTTTTTATCCAGGTACTACTGATGGACTATCCCCTATCCAGGTACTACTGTTTTTTTGTGGACTATCACCTTTTATCCAGGTACTACTGTTGTGACTATCCTTTATTAGGTACTAACTGATGTGACTGTCCCTTTTATCCAGTAAACTGATTGAAGTCCCTTTTACCAGCGTACTTACTGTGTGACCATCCCTTTATCCAGGTACTACTGTTGTGACTATCCCTTTTATCCAGGTACTACTGTGTTGACTATCCTCTTTTATCCAGGTACTACTGTTGGACTATCCCTTTTATCAGGACTATGTTGTGACTATCCCTTTTATCCAGGTGACTCACTGTTGACCATCCCTTTTACTAGGTCTACTTGTTGTACTATCCCTTTTTATCCAGGTACTACTTGTTGTGAATATCCCTTTTACCGGGTACTACTGTTGTGACCATCCCTTTTACTAGGTACTACTTGTTGATGACTATTCCATTTTATCCAGGTACACTGTTGTGACCATTCCCTTTTCTCCAGGTACTACTGTTGTGACTAATCCCTTTTTCCAGGTACTACTGTTGTGAACCATCCCTTTTATCCAGACGACTGTTTGTACTAATCCCTTTTAATCCGTACTAACTGTTTGTGACCATCCCTTTTATCCAGGTACTACTTGTTTTGGACTATTTATTTTTCCAGGTACTACTGTTGTGACTATCCCTTTTATCCAGTACTACTGTTTTTTGTAGCCCTAATCCCTTTTCTTTCTAATACTACTGTTGTGACTATCCCTTTTATCTAGGTACTACGGTTGGTGGACCATCCCTTTTATCCAGGTACTACTGTTGTGCACCCTTTTATCCCATCCAGGTTTACCTACCTGGTGTTGGGACTGTCCCTTTTATCCAGGTACTTACTTGTTTTGATATCCCTTTTATCCAGGTACAATGATGTACTAATCCCTTTTAATTCCAGGTACTACTGTTGTGAACTTTCCCTTTTTTATAATCCAGGACTACTTGTTTTGACTATCCTTTTTTATCTAGGTACTACTGGTTGTTAACTATCCCTTTTATCCGGTCTTACTGTTGTGACTATCCTTTTTATCTAGGTCCTAACTGTTTGTACTATCCCTTTTTCCGGTACTCCTGTTGTACTAATCCTTTTATCTAGGTACTACTGTTGTGACCTTCCCTTTTTTATCCAGGTACTAACTGTTGTGACTAAATCCTTTTTATCCAGGGTAACTACTTTTGTGACTATCCCTTTTTATCCAGGTACACTTGTTGTGACTATCCTTTTTATCTAGGTACTACTGTTGTGACTATCCCTTTTATCCAGGTACTACTTGTTGTGAACCATCCCTTTTATCCAGGTACTATGTTTGTGACTATCCCCTTTTTATCCCGGTACTACTGATGCTGACTATCCCTTTTTTCCCTTTTATCCGGTCTACCCTGGTTGTTTGACTATCCCTTTTAATCCAGGACGACTGTGTGACTATCCTTTTATCTAGGTTACTACTGATGTGACTTGTCCCTTTTATCCAGGTACTACTGTTGTGACCCTGTCCCTAGCCAGGTACTACTTGTTGTGCCATTCCCTTTTTATCCGTACTACTTTGTGACTATCCCTTTTAATCCAGGTCTACTGTTTTTGGGGACTATCCTTTTTTATCCAGGTACTACTGTTGTGACTACCCTTTTTATCCAGTACACTGTTGTGGACTATCCCTTTTATCCCGGGTACTACTGTTGTGAACCATTTTACCTTTTTATCTAGTACTACTGGTTGTTGTGACTATCCTTTTTATCCGGTACTACGTTGTGACTATCCCTTTTATCTTTTAGGTACTACTGGTTTGTGCCCATTCCCTTTTTTACTAGGTACTACTGTTTGTGACTATCCCTTTTAACCAGTACTATGTTTGGTTACTATCCCTTTTCCAGGTATACTGTTTGACTATCCTTTTTAATCCAGGTACTACTGTTGTGACCTCCCTTTTATCCATACTACGTTGTGACTCCTCCCTTTTATCCGGTCTACTGTTGTGACTATCCCTTTTTATTCCAGGTACCTACTGTTTGTGACTATCCCTTTTATCCGGTACTACTGTGTTTTTAACCTATCCTTTTATTCCCTAGTACTACTTTTGATTTGACTGGTCCCCTTTTATACAGGTCTAATGTATTGTGACTGTACCCTTTTTCCAGTACTACTGTTGTGACTATTTCCCTTTTCTCCAAGGTTATCTAACGTTGTGACTATCCCTTTTATCCAGGTACTACTGTTGTGACTGGTCCCTTTTTATCCGTACTACTGTGTGACTTTATTCCCTTTTTATCCGGTACTACTGTTGTGACTATCCCTTTTTATCCGGTACTACTGTTGTGACTTCCCCTTTTAAGCCAAGGTACTACGGATGTGACTGTCCCTTTTATCCCTGGTTACTACTGTTGTGACCATCCCTTTTATCCAGGTACTACTGTGTGACTATCCCTTTTATCCGGTACTACTGTTTGTGCTATCCCTTTTATCCAGGTACTACTGTTTGTGACTATCCCTTTTATCCAGGTACTACTGTGTGACCATCCCTTTTATCCAGGTACTAACTGTTGTGACTATCCCTTTTTATCCAGGTTTTTACTACTGATTGTGACTATCCCTTTTATCCAGGTCTACTGGTTGTGAATATCCCTTTTATCCAGTTACACTGTTGTTACTATCCCTTTTATCCAGGTACTACTGTTGTGACTATCCCTTTTATCCGTGTACTACGGTTTGTGGACTAATTCCGCCCTTTTATCCAGGTACTACTGATTGTGACCATTCCCTTTTCCCATCCAGGTACTACTGTTGTGGACTATCCCCTTTTATCCAAGGTACTACTGTTGTTTTACTATCCTGTTTATCCAGGTACTACTGTTGGTGGACTATCCCTTTTTATCCAGGTAATAACCCTGGATGTGGGACTTGTCCATTTTATCCAGGTACTACTGTTGGGACTGGTTTTCCCTTTATCCAGGTACCTTTATGATGTGGACTGTCCCATTTTATACAGGTACTACCCTGGTTTGTGCTATCCCTTTTATCCAGGTTACTACTGATTTGGACCTCCCTTTATCCAGGTACTCACTGATGACCATCCCTTTTATCCAGGTAATACTGATGTGGATGTCCCTTTTAGCTAGGTAATACTGGTATGACTATCCCTTTTATCCAGGTTGTGACTATCCCTATTATCCAGGTTATGTCCAGGTATTACTGTTGTGACTGTCCCTATTATCCAGTTATTACGGTGGTGACTGAGAAGCATCTTCAATAATATACTTTGAAGGTTTCGTATACATGAAATGAGGTATGATAAACGCATAAAGTTTATTTACCACATATATTACAAAGGCAAGGGGAAGGGGTTCGGGTATGGGTTTCAAATATACCCTATCATCTAAGTTGGGTAAAAAAATATAATGGCCATATGCCACATTATTTTTAATCAGTCGAGCGATTTGGATTTCTATGGTGCACAAACATACAAACATTCTCTTATGTATAATAATATATATATAACCTTTCCTTAATTATCATATAACCTCTGAAGCAGAGATTCCTCACAAATGCAAAAATTATCTTGAATATTATTTGCCTCACATTCTTCCACACATGGCTCCCCCCTTTTGAAATCAAAGCATCCATAACAATAGACATGGAGGAAATAAAATGGGAAGTGAAAGAAAGAGAAACAAAGAGAGAGAGAAAAAAAACCTCAGCCAATTGAAAGGGAATAATGAAATGATGGAGGAGCATTTTTCATCTCGAGCAGAGCAGAATGGACTGAAGAGGACATCTGTCAATGAAGGGAGTTAACAAAGCGAAGAGAGCAGATGTGACTCGTCAGCAAATGTCGTTGAGACTAGACAAAGGAAACGGGAATGAACCGTCTAATGGACCGAGATGCCCTAAGGTATTGCATAATAACGGGTACAGAGAGCCCCATTTACTGCCCTTGTCACGGGATGAGGTCGGTTGTCTATCATGCTCTTCGTATCCTTGATGCTTCAAGATTGCTAATTATCAAGTGTTAATTATTGTTTATTTTAAGAGTAGTATTATGTGACTGGTAATTAAAAAAGGTGAAGGCCTGTTTAATTCTTTAGTGGTCTGACTTCTTCAAATATGCAGCTGAAATAATTAGTTTTATAAAGTGAGAGTGAGTTTAATATTTTTTATTACATTTTTGTATGAATTTTACTTTTCATTTTAAGTTTTGTTTGGCTTCATATCTTCGGCCATGGGAACAAAATCTGGGACAAATATAGCTTGAATATCATGAAATGGACAGCCTAAAATTTCTGAACGTTGGTCCAATGGTCGACTCCCTTTGTAACTAAAAAAAAAAAAAAAAAAGAAAAAAAAAACTTGTGATGAGCGGAGGAGATACTCCAGTCTCATAAACAAAAACCAATAAAATAATTGCACTGAATGTTCTCACCCACTAACCCCCAACCCCCATGTTAAGTCTAATGAATACTTTTTTCTTTTTATCTCGAAGGATATCGTAATGCAAAAATTATTCTAGCAATACATTATCGACAAAATGCTACATTTTAAGCACAATGTTGATATGCACAAGTATATTCGAAGGTAAGTCATGATGTTAATTAACTGTATGATCAATGGTTACTGAAAAATATGCAAAGAAACTATTACGGATAAGCATTTCATAAGTTTTCGTGATATTTATAAATTTAATACTATTTTTATATTATTCTACGGTAAAGCATACTAAATGTTCTATAATTGACAGTCTCGACGTTTAAGGAAAGGGTTCTTTTTCTTTCTTTCAACTGGCATATCTGCAACTGACGTAAAAGGTGAATACTAGAGTAATGATGGTTATTCAGAGTATTCTAGAATAATTCTACCTGTACTACAATTACTACAACTAGTTTATGACCCCCTTAGAAACGGCTCTCGAATTTTGAATTTTGACTAAAACCTTCCGGGGCAGGGGGGAGGTAAAAATTTGGTAGTCCTAGATATCAACTACGAAAGCTGCAAAAAATGAAGGGGTATGAAAAAGAGGGGTTATGACCCACTTAGAATCGGCCCCCCATATTTCGAATTCCGACTAAAACCTTCTTGGTCTACGGTTAGAATTTGGTAGCCCTATCTTTCATAGCGAACAAACAAATACACAAGCATGCAGAAAGAAATTGCCTTTTATATTATATATATAAAGATTTATTTTGCCTGGGAACTCCCATAGAAATCATAACAGAACCCTATAAAAAGGTTTAAAAAGGGATTCAGATGCGTTAATCCGACGATTATTAAACTATAAGAGACAGTTGTGTAATCAAATAACCCTTAAAGCACTAAAACAACCAAGTGGAGGAAATTGATATCAATTGTCTCTTATTTTCAGAACTATCCGCAGTTCGCCTCGTTCATTTGGCAGTAGCTGGTCGACCTGGATACCTTAAACCGGGTTTCTTTTCACAGCGGGTAACAGACGAAGTGAGCACGCAAGAGCAGTAAATCCAGTTAGCGGCAATTCACAGAGCAAAAAGAAGAAAGGGGATGTGAAGCTCTTCACTCCATTTGCCCAACTGACTTCGGGTCGCTTTTCAGTCTCGAAAGGAGAGGAACCCTCAGTTCCAGACTCGGAAGAAAACTTACGAAAAACAGTTGGCAAGTTGTTGACTTGTTATTCCCTCTCCTGACAATTGCTTCATAGTGCAACTGCTTTGAGGTTTTCTTACTGTTGCACCTATCAACCTTTTTATTATCAGTTTCCATTTCAGCGCTGAATGGCCTCATAGGTCCCAGTGTTTGGCCTTTGGCCTTTATTACATATTCAATTCAGTTCAATTCAAGACCCGCACAAATATTTCGTCATTCGAAAATTAACGTTTATTTTAAATTTTTTCTTCAAATCAGGTGTTTCTGAATTACGTTTTCGATTTTTCGTCCAATATCAACAGAAACAAATCTAAATATCCTCAGGTTTTACACGGATAACGAGGCTGATCAAAATTAAATGGGTGTCGCCAGAGTATTAGGATACATGATAGCCCAATAAATATTTTAATACAACTCCGTAGGGAATTAGTGCCGTCAGTAGATCTCACGTGATGCACTGTAGGCATTAGGGTGTTAACAGTGTCAGTGTCACTCCGGCACCGGGATGCACCCATTTTTTTAGTCTTTTAAAATACCCCCATTTGCCCTTCCCTTCTTTTGTCTTGTTGTCCGACTCCTCTAATTATTACGCTTTAGTGCCAATACTGTTTTCTCTTGGTTCCCTCTTTAGGTCCCTATACTTCATATCCTTCATGATATTCATTTCTTGATTTTAATGTTCATCCACTCCAACTCCCTTTTCACTGGCATAAGCGGTGAATGACCGAACGTGCCTCAGTGCTTATTAGCTTGGCAACCTAAATTTCACAAAATCAATTAACTGAAATACAAAGCTGGGTTGATATGCAGCTCCTTTTACAAGGTTAAGTATTTACTAAGAGTCTGTATTTCTAAATCTAAGTGTAACAGCATGATTACAAAACAACATGGAAATGTATATAAAGAAGTGTGAGCATATCCAATGTAAGAATGAGTTGACAGAAACTAGCTTCGAGCTTGCCCCATTCTTACGAAACAAGACAAATGACCAATAAATTCATATAAAAAAAGTACACAAAATCGAATGAGTCCAAAGAGATATAATAGTTTATAGTTCAAACGAAAATAACAAAACAATGATGATAAATCAAGCGAATACGAGATAACAGAAGAGATAGCAAGATGGGTAATGTTAAGACGATACTAAAAGAGTAGTGATCAAATTTTAAAATTGTAGAAATCTAGTCTCCTTTCAACATATTTATTATCCAGATATTTTCATTGTCTGTTTATGAGCCTATTTGTCCAAAAAATAGACAAGATATTTCACAGCCAATTAAAAACAAAGATCTATTTCATTAAAAATCCCATAACCAAAATGAATTATTCCCATTTCACAAACACAAGCACCATCATGTGGCCAATTTATCTAAAAAGAGAAAATCCAGCTGAAATTAAACAGCCGGAATCTCCCTTCAGTGAGAAACTTTATAATAATGATGATTGATTTTCTAAAATAGTACATAACAGCAGTAATAATCATTGGAAAATTGTTTTGACATCAAACATTGCCTGCTGATTCACCTGCTTTGGAATTCTCCTTCTGCTTCTGGTTTTCCTTGTTCATATCTTTCCTTCCTTGAAGAAGCAGGTTAAGGTCGACAGTCTCCTTTCTTCACCATTTTATTTATTTATTTCGTCTTTAGTAAAGATCGAGATACAATTAGGAATGATATCAACCTATTTGTTTTAAATGCTTTTTTCACATCACTGACCCTCTCTCTGAAATGAAAGTATAGAAATATCTCGCACTAAACTTTCCTTCTCCAAAACATCTCCCACTAGACTTTTCCCCTCCATGAATAAAGACCATTTTTCACAGTTAGAGGTCTAACAGTCGTCTTTCCACGTAAACACTTCTATCCGTCTCCTTTATAGCCTCAGGCTTCACACGGACTAAAGGACCCCATTCTATGGACGCAAAGGAGGTCGAGCAGGGAAATCAAAGTTAAGGAAGAAACGTCATTCTGTGTTACGACTTCATCGTAGAGTTTTCTATGAAGAGCTTTGCTCCCTTCGTTTCTATAAGGTGTTATTTCTAAAGTCGGTGTTTTATTAATTTTCTTTCCTTCATTTTGGGGGAGGTGGGGGCGTTGGGCAAATGACCTCGACAGCGTGAAAAGCCCTTAACAATTGATATTGAGAAAGTTTCTGGAATGTCATTTTTGTCACATTTGTCCTTCGGAAGAGAAAATTGAAAAATGCCACTATGACATTCTCGACTGTCAGCATCAAATAAGAAACGTTTGCCGGCAGATGACTTTTCACATCTCTGCTCACTTCCTGTGGAAATCATCTCTGTATTTATAATACAAACAGATTGGAGTCCTGGGGGATCTCGTTATAAGGAAAACTTTCAGGGCATAAAAGCTTGTTGGCAATAAAGGAATGCGTGATATTTTCTTTTTATGTATAATGATGAATTCTACCTTCATTAGCAATAAACAAGGAATTACTCAGTTTACATTGCATTGTAACTGAAAAGCAAAACATATTTTGAAAAAATAATCTTTATATCTCTCATACACACATCTAATCGCATATATATATATATATATATATATATATATATATATATATATATATATATATATATATATATTATTGCTATTATTTTCTAAGCTTAAACCGTTATATGGTGCTCCGCTACTCTCTCTTAACTAGCTGGTGTTTAAAATGTAATTATGCACCTATTCTAGTCATTGATATTATGGGTTCTGGCAAGATTGAGATGGAATTCTAGATGAAGATGTTAGTATAAA
>NC_087207.1:15546623-15574859 GCF_015104395.2 Macrobrachium nipponense
TGGGGACATCAGGATGGAGTTTGGAATAGAAAAATGTGCCTTAGTCAACATACAAAAAGGCAAAGTAACAAGGACTGAAGGGATAAAGCTACCAGATGGAAACAACATCAAACACATAGATAAGTCGGGATACAAATACCTGGGAATAATGGAAGGAGGGGATATAAAACACCAAGAGATGAAGGACACGGTCAGGAAAGAATATATGCAGAGACTCAAGGCGATACTCAAGTAAAATCTCAAAGCCGGAAATAAACAAAATAATAGCCATAAACATGGGCAGTGCCAGTGATCAGATACGCGCAGGAATAGTGGAATGAATGGAGGCTGAACTTCGCAGCATAGACCAGAAAACGAGGAAACATATGACAATACACAAAACACTACACCCAAGAGCAAATACGGACAGACTATACATAACACGAAAGGAAGGAGGGAGGGGACTACTAAGCATAGAGGACTGCGTCAAATCGAGAACAGACAGCACTGGGCATATATGAAGACCAGTGAAGACGAGTGGCTCAAGAGTGCACGGGAAGAGGACTGATAAAAGTAGACGAAGACCAAGAAATGTACAGAGACAGGAGAAAGACAAGCAGAACAGAGGAATGGCATAACAAACCAATGCAAGGACAATACGTGAGACAGACTAAAGAACTAGCCAGCGATGACACGTGGCAATGGCTACTGAGGGGAGAGCACAAGTAGGAAACTGAAGGAATGATAACAGCGGCACAAGATCACGCCCTAAGAGCCAGATATGTTCAAAGAACGATTGATGGAAATAACATCTCTCCCATATGTAGGAAGTGCAATACGAAAAATGAAACCATAAACCACATAGCAAGCGAATGTCCGGCACTTGCACAGAACCAGTACAAAAAGAGGCATGATTCAGTAGCAAAAGCCCTCCACTGGAGCTTGTGCAAGAAACACAAGCTACCTTGCAGTAATAAGTGGTATGAACACCAACCTGAAGGAGTGATAGAAAACGATCAGGCAAAGATCCTCTGGGACTATGGTGATCATAACAGAGAGGGTGATACGTGCAAATAGACCAGACGTGACGTTTGATTGACAAAATCAAGAAGAAAGTTATCACTCATAGATGTCGCAATACCATGGGACACCAGAGTTGAAGAGAAAGAAGAGGGAAAAAATGGGATAAGGTATCAAGACCTGCAAAAATAGAAATAAGAAGGATATGGGATATGCCAGTGGAAATTGTACCCATAATCATAGGAACACTAGGCACGATCCCAAGATCCCTGAAAAGGAATCTGGAAAAACTAGAGGCTGAAGTAGCTCCAGGACTGATGCAGAAGAGTGTGATCCTAGAAACGGCGCACATAGTAAGAAAAGTGGTAGACTCCTAAGGAGGCAAGATGCAACACGGAACCCCACACTATAAATACCACCCAGTCGAATTAGAGGACTGTGATAGAGCAAAAAAAAAAAAAAAAATAATAATAATAATAATAATAAACGAAGAATGTTTTGCTTTGGGTAATAATTCGATGACTTCGAAATTCCGAAAATTGAAGCTGTTGTTTTTTATTATGCCAGCACGGGCTCTTGCTTATAGGGCAGCCCGTGGGAGCTTGGAAGACCGAATTGTTGTTTGATTTCTCGACTGCTTGATTCAGGCAAGGAATTCCAAAGCAAATCGTCCTTTCTGCTTTGTCAAATTAAAAGGTGAATCATGCAACGGTCCTCTGTTGAACTGCAATGCGAAATCTTCCCCCGAAATCCTCCGCCAAGGAAGACCGACGTAGGAAATTGCTTTCCTTGGCAGATCCTTTGCAACCGGGAAGGATTCTCTAATATTCAGACAACTTTTCATCTCATTCATCTTCTCTCTCTCCTTCTCCTCTCTTCTTTTCCCTTTCTTTGTGCATAAAGGCTTAGGATCCAGCTTAATACACGAAAGAATTCATAGGAGTTTATTATAACTTCACATTCTCTCTCTCTCTCTCTCTCTCTCTCTCTCTCTCTCTTCGCATCAAATTAAAAAGGAAAGGTGTAATTTTTAACCTTTTTTTTTTCTCGTCATAGTTAAATAATGAGAAGAAAGGGACTCCATTGTGTCTTTTGAGTTTTCTGTAAGACTTCTAGAACTCTGTAACTCATTTCAGTGTACAGTTACGTTTTGATTATAATATATCTGCGTTCAAGTCCATTTGCACTTCTGTGTGTGTGTGTGTTTGTTTATATCTCTTTCTCGAGAGAAGAGAGAGAGAGAGAGAGAGAGAGAGAGAGAGAGAGAGATGTGACGTTTCTCTATTTTTTTAGCTCGCATATGTCTGATGCCATGCATAGAAATTGAACTATACCCGACCTACAAAATATAAATGGAAATTGAAAGAAGGGGAATGTATACCACTCCCCTTTGCACCTGGATAAAGTTGGTTGTAACGTGACAAACTAAGCGTTACTGATCCGTAAGGGCGAGTTCATGTTTTCTTTTACTTTTTTTTTTTTTTTTGGGGGGGGGGGGGGGGGGAGGGGGGGGGGGGGGTTGGTGGGTGAGAAGGCGGCGGGGGGAATAATTGGGGATATTGGAGTAGATTTCAAAACGAGGTCGGTTGTTCTAAGAAGTGTTTGTGAATGGATCCTCTTCTAATATGTTTATACGAATTAGTTTCTTCCGGAAATACTCCGTCGATTTATGGTATCATACTGAGGGCGGATGGCTTCTTGATCCTGCTTTGTCAAAATACGATAAAAAAAAAATTCCTGACAGGGTAATGTGAGCCGTTTCTTCAATCAGCTCTCTCTCTCTCTCTCTCTTCTCTCTACTCTCTCTCTCTCGTCTCTCTCTCTCTCTCTCTCTCTTCCTTCTCAGATTATTCATTTGTAATCTTCTTGTTTCTTCATTTCTTACAAGACAAAGTATTCCAACCAATTAGAAGTATAAATACTCCAGTTATTCTCTACACACACACACACATACACACACACACAAATATATATATATATATATATATATATATATATATATATATATATATATATATAAACAGAATCACGAAAGTTAGGAACGTGATACTCCATAAATAAAGATAAAATGCCACGAAGGAAAAATAAACGAAGGAGTCTGCGAGATCTTTCGGCTGAAAGCCCTACTGAAGCAGCTACTCTCGCAGACTCCTTCGTTTATTTTTCCTTCGTGGCATTTATCTTTATATATATATATATATATATATATATATATATATATATATCTATATATATATATAATATATATATATATATATATATATATATATATATATATATATATATATATATATATATATATATATATATATATATATATATATATATACCAAGCACCTGTCGTCAATACACAGCCCTGGTGTAAAGGGAGCGTACTCTAGGCAGGCAAGAGATGCCGACTAGTCAATTTCCATCGCTCCAGATTCAACCACCTTCCAATATACCCAGATGGGTGAGATTTTATCCCCATCTATCGTTCTTTGGACATATCTTGTTTTTAGGGCCTGGTCTTGTGTCGCAGTTAGCATTCCTTCTGTTTGCTTCTTGAGTTCTCCCCTCTGTAGCCATTTCCATGGTTCATCGCTGGCCAGTTCTTTATTCTGTCTCGTTTTCTGTCCGTGCATTGTTGTTGTGACATTCCTTTGTTCTGCTTGTTATTCTCCTGTCTCTGTATATTTCTGGGTCTTCGTCTACGTTTATCAGTCCTTTGCCCCAGTGCTCTGCTCTCGATGTTCTCACAGTTCTCTATGCTTAGTAACCCTCTACCTCCTTTATTTCGTGTTATGTAGAGTCTGTCTGTATTTGCTCTTGGGTGTAGTGCTTTGTGTATTGTCAAGTTTTTCATAGTTTTTGGACTATGCTAAGGAGTTCAGCCTTCGTCCACTCCACTTCTCCTGTGCTGTATATGATTACTGGTACTGCCCATGTGTTTATGACTTTTATCATATTTCCTGTGTTGAGTTTTGATTTGAGTATTATTTTAAGTCTGCATATATTCTTTCGTGATCGTGTTCTTCATCTCTTGGTGTTTTATATCCTCTCCTTCTATTATTCCCGGGTATTTGTAGCCAGCGTCTATTCATCTGGTAGTTTTATCTTCTTCAGTCCTTGTTACTTTGCTTTTTGTATGTTGACCAAGGCACATTTTTCTATTCCAAACTCCATCCTGATGTCCCCAGATACAATTCTTACTGTCTGGATTAAGGTATGTATTTCCTTCATGCTGTTACCATACAGCTTGATGTCGTTCGTGAACATCAGATGGTTAATTATGTTGCCTCCTTACTTGAGTTGGTACCCGGCACCTGTCTGTAGTACTTTTGTCATGGGAATCTTTGCAACTACGAAGAATAGTGGGGACAGTGCGTCACTTTGAAGGATCCCTCTCCTGATGTTAACCTCTCCTAGCATTATCCCAGAGCTTGTAAATACGGTATTCCAGTTGCGCATTGTATTTTTCAGGAAGCTGATGGTGTTTTCCTCTGTCCCATGTGGTATCATGTCGAACGCTTTCTTGCAGTCAAGAAAATAGACCTATATAAAATTAATGCAGCTGAGGCAATAATCTTTTTTAATGAAACATGTTTAAAAGATGGCTTACACCCAGAATAAATACAAAAATAATAAAAGAATTCTAACAAAAAATAAAACAATAAAATCAAAAATAAAATTAATAACAATAAAAAATAAATAAAATAATTATAATAAATAAAGCTAAAATTAATGAAAATAAAAACGAACAAATAGAAATAATTAAAATATTAATAAAAATAATAATAAAATAATCATAATAATAATAGAAATAAAAAACTTATAAAAAATATAAATACAAACCAGTGCACGGACAGACTAAAGAACTAGCCAGCAATGACACGTGGCAATGGCTACTGAGGGGAGAGCTCAAGAAGGAAACTGAAGGAATAATAATAGTTGCACAAGATCAAGCCCTAAGAACCAGAAATGTTCAAAGGACGATAGAGGGAAATAGAATCTCTCCCATACGTAGGAAGTGCAATACGAAAAATTAAACCATAAACCACATAGCAAGCGAATGTCCGGCACTTGCACAGAACCAGTACAAAAAGAGGCATGATTCAGTTAGAAAGCCAGTCCACTGGAGCCTGTGCAAGAAACACCAGTTACCTTGCAGTAATAAGTGGTACGAACACCAACCTGAAGGAGTGATAGAAAACGATCAGGCAAAGATCCTCTGGGACACCAGATTTGAAGAGAAAGAACGGGATAAATTGGATAAGTATCAAGAACTGAAAATAGAAAGAAGAAGGATATGGGATATGCCAGTGGAAATTGTACCCATAATCATAGGAACACTAGGCACGATCTCAAGATCCCTGAAAAGGAATCTAGAAAAACTAGAGGCTGAAGTAGCTCCAGGACTCATGCAGTAAAGTGTGATCCTAGAAACGGCGCACATAGTAAGAAAAGTGATGGACTCCTAAGAAGGCAGGATGCAAACCGAAACCCCACACTATAAATACCACCCAGTCGAATAGGAGGACTGTGATAGACAAAAAAAAATAATAATAATGCGGAAGTTACTAACAGGTAACATCAGTGAAAGGCTCTACCAAAGAGGATACAAACACCATCCCCGCCGACAGAAAGGCTGCAGAAGGAATTGTAGGGGCACAAAAGACCAGCTCCTTATAGGCAAAATGGTAATGAAGAATGGAGAAGGGAAACCAACTTAAGCATGGTATGCATTGACTGCAATAAAGCCTTTAACATGAAACCACACTCATGGCTGATAGAATCCTTGAAATTATATGGGGCAGAGGAAATCACCATCAGCTTCCTCGAAAATACAATGGACAACTGGAGTACAGTATTTACGAGTCACTGTCCCCATTACTCTTCGTAGTAGCCATGATTCACATGACAAAAGTACTACAGAAGATGGACCCAAGCACGACTTCAACGAGAGTTTCTACGACTTCTGCAAAGTGCATGGGCCCACCGCTTCCTGGTCGACATGCCCCAAGAAAGCAGCTGCGGTTACTGCCATTGTAATGATAGGGACGGACAATCCTACAGTTCTAGAAAGCCCTCCAGCGCATGGTCCTATATTTGATGCACCTCCCACAGGTCGCTATCCTGCCCACCAGGCCCGAGCTTTCGATGACACTGGTGCGCAGATATCCATCAATCGCGAGGATGAGATTCCTTATGGAGCTCGGGTTGACAGGCACCAATTAGTCACAAAGGAAAGCCTCAACCACGTTCAGATGTTCTTGACTACTGTCTGGTCGAGAGTCACCCGACCTCGCCGCTCTAAGGTATGTACTATGGAGGTTATGCCGTCCTGCTAGGGTAAGATTTTAAGCCTCCTGCTACGTTTCACAGTCCCAAGGCCCCCGCCTTTCCGTACATACCTCCAGACCAATCCTAGAGTCCTCCAGGAACCAAGGTACCTACAGAGAGAGGTAGCGTTATCCCCACTCAGAAGCCTCTTTGTGTACTTTGCTTATACTTAGCGTTATCCCAGAAGCCTCTTTGTGTACTTTGCTGAACATCTGTACGAGAAGTCTCCTGATGTTTAGTGCGGATGAATTATTTATAGCCCCCTCCTGTGCGTGGCAGGAGTCTCTTACACAGGCGATCAGTGTGTAAAAGGGGGAAGAGTTTAGTGATAGAAAACGATCATGGAAATGTCCTCAGGCAGTGTGGTATCAGAACACAAAGGGCAATACGTGCCGATAGACTAGACGTGACGTTGATTGACAACATTAAGAAGAAAGTATCACTCATTGATGTCGCAATACCATGGTACACCAGAGTGGAAGGGAAAAGATTGAGAAGTATTAGGAGACACAGAGAGAGAGAGAGAGAGAGAGAGAGAGAGAGAGAGAGAGAGAGAGAGAGAGAGAGAGAGAATGACTTCGATGAATATATCATAGTTTATCTGTAAATACTGAAATATAAATATATACAATGATCTTCAACCTGCACGTGAAAATGACCGCCATGGAGCCTGTTTAAGTAGTGTCAAAGAATAGTCAGAATCCATACATCGGATAAAAAGGTAACCCTACGGGTTATACAATGAATGTTTCACTACAGCCTCTGGAATCTTTCAATAAAATTAAAATTGACTCATAATTAACTATTTTAGAGATGAAAATAAAGAAATAATATCAATGTAAATTAAAATTAAAAAATAGAAATAAAAATAATAGAAATGTAGTATGAATAAAACAATAGTAATAAAAATAAACCTGAAATGAAGTTGTAAATATAAAAATAATGAAAATAATAATAAAAAAAATAATAAAAAAAAAATATAAAAACATATTAATATAAATACAACTAGTAAAATGATAATCATGAAATTTAATATTATAAACAATAAAAGTAAAAAATTAAAATAATTATGAAATTATAAAAATAATAAGTAGAATTAGTAAAATATAATAATAATAACATTTCAAAATATAGATAATATATATAAAAAAAATATGATTAACAAAGTAATATTATTGATAAAAAATATATATATAAATAAAAATAAAAAAGCATAATTAAAATTAAAATAAATATAAATAATTGATAAGAAAAAAATAAAAAAATAATTAAATAGATAAATACGAATAAATGAAAATTAACAAAAGTAAAATAAATTGATTAAAAAAAGAATAAATAAATGAAAATAAATAAAAAAATAATAGGAAATTATTTCAAAATAAATAAATAAAGCAATAAATAAACAAACAAAAAAATCAATTAATAATAAAAATAAATCAAATAAAATAATTAAATAAAACAAAAAAAAAAACAAAAAATAATTAATTAATAAACATATATATAGAGGAAAAAGTAAAGTTTAATAAAAAAAAATAAAAATGAAATTAAATAAAAAAAAAATAAAAATAAATAAAAATAATATATAAATAAATAAATATGTAAATAAATTTAAATAAAAATATATACAAAAAATATCAAAAATAAATACATAAAATAAATATAAAGAAGTAAATATATAAAAAAATAATAAAAATGAATAAATAAATAAATAAATTAAAAATAGAAATAAAATAATAATTAATTAGATAATAAATAAAAAATAATAACTAAATACATAATTATTAGATAATAAATAAATAAATAACTAAATACATATACTTAAATAAATAAATAAAAAATAAATAAATAAATAAATATAAATAAATAAATATAATATATAAATAAAAAGAATTAAAGAATTGAAAAATAACTAAAAGTAAATAAAAAATATATAAATATATAAAAGACTATAAAAGGAAATAAAAAAATGAATAAAAATAATAAATAAAAATAATGATTAAATAAATAAAAATAATGAATGAATAAATAAATAGATAAAATTAAATAAGAAAATTAAAATAAATAGAATGAAGAAATAAATATATAAATAAATGAAAATAGATGAATAAATAGAATAAATAAGTAAATAAATGAAAATAAATAAATCAATCAATCAATCAATAATTGAAAATAAATAAAGAAAATAGATAAACAAAAAATAAATAAAAAATTAAAATAAATCAAATAATAAATTAAAAAACAAATAAATAAATAAAAATAAATGCATAAATAAATAAAATAAATAAATAAAAAGAAATAATATAAGATGACTAAATAAAATAAAGAAAATAGATAAAGAAAATACAAATATATATATATATAAATATATAATATAATATATATATATTATATATATATATATATATATATATATATATATATATATATATACATATATATATATATAATTTATATAAACGAATAAGTAATAAAAGTTAATAAATAAATAAATAAATAAAAAATAAATAAATAATGAATAAAGATAAATTAAAAAATACATATAAAACAAATAAAAACAAATAAATAGAAATAGATATACAAATGTCAAAAGCTAACTAAAAATAGATAAATAAATAAATTAAAAAAAAAAAAAAAAAAAAAAATAAAAAAAAAAAAAATAAATATATAAAAAAAATAATAAAATGAATAAATAAATAAATAAGTAAAAATAGAAATAAATAATAATTAATTTAGATAATAATAAATAATAACTAAATACGATAATTAATTAGAATAAATAAAAATAAATAACTAAATACATAATTAATTAGATAATAAATAAATAAATAACTAAATAAACATAAATTAAATAAATAAAAATAAATAAATAATAAATAAATAAATAAATAAATAAATAAATCAAATAATAAAATATATTAATAAAAACAAATAAAAAGAATTGAATAAAAAATAACTAAAGTAAAATAACAAATATATATATATATAAAAGACATAAGGAAATAAAAAAATGAAAAAATAATATAAATAAAAATAAAAAACAATGATTAAAAGTAAAATAAAAATAATGAATGAATAAATAAATAGATAAAATTAAATAAGAAAATTAAATAAATAGAAATGAAGAATAAATATATAAATAAATGAAAATAGATGAATAAATAAGAATAAATAAGTAAATAAATGAAAATAAATAAATCAATCAATCATCAATTAATGAAAAATAAATAAGAGAAAAATAGATAAACAAAAAATAAATAAAAAATTAAAATAAATCAAACTAAAAATAAATTAAAAAACAAATAAATAAATAAAAATAAATGCATAAATAAATAAACAAATAAATAAATAAGAATGTATAAAGATGAAACAAATAAATAAAATAAATGAAAATAAATAAATAAAATAAAATAATAATAAATATATATATATATATATATATATATATATATATATATATATATAATATATATATGATATATAATATAATTACATATATATATATATTATATATACAATAGATATTTATATAAACGAATAAAGTTAATAAAAATTAATAAATAAATAAATAAATAAAAATAAAATAAAATAATAAAGAATAAAGATAAATTAAAAAAATACATATAAAAACAAATAAAAATAAATCAAAATGGAAATAGAAATATACAAATGTCAAAAAGCTAACTAAAAATAGATAATAAATAAATTAAAAAATAAAATGAAAAACAAAATAAATAAATATAAAAATAAATCAAAATTAATACAATGGATTAAATAAACAAAATTATGGTACAAATAAATAAAACAAATAAATAAATAATGAAAAAAAAAATACTAAATATCAAAATCTATAAATAAATAAAATAAATAAAAAAATAACTAAATGAATAAATAAAAAATAATGCAAAAATAAATAAACAAAATAAAATAAATTAAAATAAAAAACTTAAATGAAAGTAATAAACAATATATAAATAAAAGAAAAAGAAAAAGAAAATAAAAATAAATCAAATAAAATAAATAAAATAAAAGAATAAATAAATATAAATAAAAACAAAAAATAAATACAAACTAAATAAAAAATAAAATAAAATAAATAAAGAAAAGAAAATAATAAAAATAAATAAAATAAATAATAAAAATAAATAAATATACTAAATAAATAAAAATAATAAAAACTAAATAATAAAAATAAATACAATTCAAGGAATAAATAAAAATGGGGACTAATAAATAACTAAATAAATAGAAATGTAAAAAAATAAATAAAAAAATAAAATGAATAAACGAACATATAAAAGATAAATGAAAATAAAAAAAAATCATAAAATAAATAAAAAAATCAGAAATAAATTAAAAACTAAATAAAAATAAAAAATAAATAAAAAACACTAAAAAACTAAATTAATAAAAAACATCAAAAAATAAATAAAAAGCTGTAAGTAAAGGTAAATAATAATCATAACAAAGTTAAAATATAACGAATAATGAAAAGAAATATTTCATAAAGATTAATGAAATAAATAAAAACGAAAACATAAATAAATAAAAATAAGTAATGAATTAAATAAACATATAAAAATAAATGGATATATAATAAAATTAAGAATAAATAAAACAAAATAAATAAAAATAGATCAAAAGAAATATAATATAATATATATATATATATATATATATATATAATATTATATTATTATAAATATATATATTAATACACATATATATATATATATATATAGATATATATATATATATCTATATACTATATATATATATATATATATATATATATATATATACATAAAATAAATGAAAATAAAATAAAAAATAAAATAAAAACATATACTAAATATTGAAATACATATGAAAAATAAAAAATACAAATAATAGAACGATAAAATTTAATAATAAACAGGAAAAACTAAGAATAAAAAAAAAATAAAAGTAGAGATAAAATTAGAGTAAAATTAAATTGTAATTTAATATTAATATAATAAAAACAAATAAAAAAAATAATACTAATAGTTTGTAATACATAAAAATTAAAAAAAAATATAAAACTAAAAATATAGAACGAAGAAAATTAATAATAAAATGAAAACTAAATAAAAAAAATTAAATTAAATAAAATTAATAAATAAAAAATGTAATACTAAAAAAATAAATAAAAAATAATAGAATACTTAAAATATAACTTGTTTATCATAATAGAAAATATAAAAACAGATAAAAACAAAAATTATTTCATTAAAAACAACAATAAAATAAAATAATAATGAAAATAAAATAATAATGTTGAGAACAAAAATAGAAGTAATAAAAAGATTAAAAATAGAAATAAAATTCATTAAAATCATTCTATAAATTATAAAAATAAAATAATAAAATAAATATAATGCCAATGAAAAAATCATAAAAATAAAAATAAAAACATGAAATTAACTTGAAAATATTAAAAGTAAAAACTAAAAAATAAATAAATATAACAAAAATACAAATAATAATAAATACATTTAAAAATATTAAAAATAAAAATAAAACTAATGAAATAGTAATAATAAATTGAAATAAAAATATTTAAAATAAAACAAATTTAATAACAACCAAATAAAAAATAATGAAATAATAATAAGTAAAATATAAATAATAATAAGAAATTAAAAATAATAATATATATGTAATACAAATACAAATAATACTAATAACTAATAAATATAAAAATAAAAATGAAAAAAATAATAATTAGCACAATAAAATACTAATTATAAGCAGAATCCTTGAACATATATGGGGTAGAGGAAATCACCATCAGCTTCCTCAAAAATATAATGGGCAACTGGAATAGAGTATTTACAAGCTCTGGGATAAGACTAGGAGAGGTTAACATCAGGAGAGGGATCTTCTAGCCATGATTCACATGACAAAAGTACTACAGAAGATGGATCCAAGCACGACTTCAACGAGAGTTGTACCACTTCTGCAAAGTGCATGGGCCCACCGCATCCTGGTCGGCATGCCCCAAGAAAGCAGCTGCGGTTACTGCCATTGTAATGATAGGGACGGACGGGAACAACCTACAGCTTCTAGAAAGCCCTCCAGCGCATGGTCCCAGATATTGATGCACCCTCCCACGGTCGCTATCCTAGCCCCAGCCCAGGCCCGATCTTTCGATGACACTGGTGCGCAGATATCCATTAATCGCGAGGATGAGATTCCTTATGGAGCTCTTGTTGACAGGCACCAATTAGTGACAGTGGAAAGCCTCAACCACGTTCAGACGTTCTTGACTACTGTTTGGTCGAGATTATGCCGTCCTGCTAGGGTAAGATTTTAAGCCTCCTCATACCTTTTCACAGTCCCAAGGCCCCCGCCCTTCCGTACATACCTCCGAATTAGCGTTATCCCCACTCAGTATCCAAGAAGCCTCTTTGTGTACTTTGCTGAACATCTGTACGAGAAGTCTCCTGATGTTTAGTGCGGATGAATTATTTATAGCCCCCTCCTGTGCGTGGCAGGAGTCTCTTACACAGGCGATCAGTGTGTAAAAGGGGGAAGAGTTTAGTGATAGAAAACAATACGTGCCGATAGACTAGACGTGACGTTGATTGACAACATTAAGAAGAAAGTATCACTCATTGATGTCGCAATACCATGGTACACCAGAGTGGAAGGGAAAAGATTGAGAAGTATTAGGAGACACAGAGAGAGAGAGAGAGAGAGAGAGAGAGAGAGGTGAGAGAGAGAGAGGAGAGAGAGAGAGAGAGAGAGAATGACTTCGATGAATAAATATTCATAGTTTATTCTGTAAAGGCTGAAACTTAAAATATATACAATGATCTTCAACCTGCACGTGAAAATGACCGCCATGGAGCCTGTTTAAGTAGTGTCAAAGAATAGTCAGAATCCATACATCGGATAAAAAGGTAACCCTACGGGTTATACAATGAATGTTTCACTACAGCCTCTGGAATCTTTCAATAAAATTAAAATTGATTCATAATTACCTATTTTAGACATGCCACACCCTTCGGTGTTCAGCAGTTTAAGTAACAATGAGAAAATCATAAGTATGAAAATAGACCTACATAATATTACTGCAGCTGAGGCAGGAATTAATTTTAATTTAACATGTTTATAAGGTGGTTTACTTCAATAATAGAGATGAAAATAAAGAAAAAATATCAATGCAAATTAAAATTAAAAAATGGAAATAAAAATAATAGAAATGTAGTATGAGTAAAACAATAGTAATAAAAATAAACATGAAATGATGTGGTAAATATAAAAATAATGAAAATAATAATAAAAAATAATAAAAATAAAAAATATAAAAACATATTAATATAAATACAACTAGTAAAATGATAATCATGAAATTTAATATTATAAACAATAGAAGTAAAAAAAAAAAATAATGAACTTATAAAAATAAATACAATTAGTAGAATATAATAATAATAAAATTTAAAAATATAAATAATATACATAAAAAATATGATTAACAAAGTAATATTATTGATAAAAAAAAAGCATAATTAAAATTAAATAAATAAAAATAATTGAAAAGAAAAAATAAATAGAAATAGAGAAATAGATAAATGCGAATAAATGAAAAATTAATAAAAGTAAAAAATAAATAAAAAATGAATAAATAAATGAAAATAAAAAAATTAAAAAACAAAATAATTACAAATATTTCAAAATAAATAAACAAAGAAAGAAATAAATAAAAAGTATATAAAAATGAATAGATAATAAATAAAAAACACATAAAAAATAAAAAGTATATAAAAATGAATAGATAAATAAAAAAAAAATAAATAAATGAAATAGAAATTAATAAATAAATAAAAAATAATTAAATGAATAAATCTAAAAACAAAAAAATACATAAATAAATAAGGGACAAAGAAAAATATATAAAAAAATAAATAAATAAAGAAATGAAATAAATATATAATATAAATAAATAAATATAAATAAATAAATAAATAAATAAATAAATAAAAATGACTAAATGAATAAATATATAAATAAACATAAATAATGAAGTGAAAAAAAGAAATAAAAGTTAATACAAATAGATATAAGGTTTAATTATGAAAATATAATAAATAAAGATAAAAAAATATATAAATAAAAAAATAAATAAAAATAAAATAATTTTGAAATAAATTAAGATAAATAGATTGAAGAAAAAACTAAAAAAAATAACATTAAATAAATAAAAATAAACGAATGAAAAACCAAAAAATAAAATGAATAACAATAAATAAATACTTAATAAATAAATAAAAATAAATAAATAGCTAAATAAATAAATAAATCAATTAATAAGAAAAAATAAATAAATTAAAATATTAAATAAAACCAACTAACAAATAATTAATAAATAAACATATATATAGAGAAAAAAATAAAATGTAAATAAAAAAAAATAATAATGAAAATAAATTAAAAAATAAATCAATAAATAAAAACAAATAAATATAAATAAATATATAAATAAATAAAAAATATATAAAAAACATACAATAAAAATAAATACATAAAATAATATAAAGAAGTAAATATATAAGGAAAATAAGTTAAATAATAAAAATGAATAAATAAATAAATAAGTAAAAATATAAATAATAATTAATTAGAATTAATAATAAATAAAAATAAACAACTAAATACATAATTAAATAAATAAAAATAAATGAATGAATGAATAAATAAATAAATAAATAAATTAATTAAATAAATAAATACAAATAAATAAATAAATAAAATATATTAATGAAAATAAATAAAGAATTGAATAAAAATAAATAAAAAATAGATAAATATATAAAAGACATAAATAAATAAAAAAATAAATAAACAAAATATAACAAATAGAAATAATGATTAAATAAATAAAAATATTGAATGAATAAATAAATAAATAAAATTAAATAAAAATTAAATAAATAGAAATAAAGAAATAAATGTATAAATAAATGAAAGTAAATGAATAAATAACAATAAATAAACAAATAAATAAAAATAATAAATAAATAAATAGATTAATAATTATAGATAAATAAATAAAAATAAATAAACAAAAAATAAATAAAAAATTAAAATAAATCTATTAATAAATTAACATATATATAAATAAAAACGTAAAAATTTAATAAATAAATAAATATGAAAGTCAATTAAAAACAAATAAATAAATAAAATTAAATAAATAAATAAATAAATAAGAATATATAAAGATAAATATATAAAGATAAATATATAAATAAAATAAATAAAAATAAATAAATGAAATAATGAATAAATAAAAAAATATGTATGTATGTAAATGAATAAAGTAATAAAAGGTAATCAATAAATAAATAAGAATGAATAAATAATGAATAACAAAAAAATAAAAAAAAAAATACATACAAAACAAATAAAGATAAATAAATAAATAAATAAAAACAGATATACAAATGTAAAACACTAACTAAAAATAAATAAATAAATAAATAAAAAATAAATAAAAATAAATAAATATATAAAATAAATAAATTAATACAAATGGATAAATAAACAAATATGTACAAATAAATAAATAAATAAATAAAATATATAATTAAATACCTAAATAAAATAAATAAACAAATAAAAATAACTAAATACATCTATAAAGAAATAAAATAAATAGATAACTAAATAAATAAGTAAATAAGTGTAAATAAATCGATAAATAAAAATAAATAAAAAAAATCAAAATAAATGAAAGTAAATAAACAATATAAAACAACAAAGAAAAATAAAAAAATAAACTTTAAATAAATAAATACAAAAAATTAAATAAAATATAAGTACATAAAAATAAGAAAAAAAGAAAAAAATAAAAATAAAAATAAATAAAATTAAAGGAAAAAGGAATAAAATAAAAAAACCGGAAGATTAAGAAATAAATAAACTAAAAAGAAAATATTAAATAAATAAAAACTCAAACTAAGTAAAGATAAATAATAATAACTAAAAATAAATTATAAAGAATAATGAAACAAAAGAAATAACTTTCATAAAGATTAATAAATAAATAAAAACGAATAAATAAAAAAAATACAAAATAAGTAAAATGAATATATAAACATATAAAAATAAGTGAATACATAAATAAAAAATTAAAAATAAATAAAAAAAAAATAGATCAAAAGAAAATATATATATATATCTATATATAAGATATATATATACACATATACATATATATGTATATATATATAGATATATATATATATATATATATATACCTATAGATATACATATATATATATATATTTATATATATAGATAAACCAGAATAAAAAATAAAAAATGAAAAAAATAGATCAAAAGAAACATATATATATATATATATATATATCTAATATATATTATATATATAGATCTATATATATATATATGGTGTTTTGTGGTGATAAGATATATATATATATAAATATATATATATATATGTGTGTATAGATATATATATATATATATATATATTATATATATATGTGTTGTGTATGATATATATATATATATATATATATATATATATATATATATATATACAATAATGATAAAATATAAATAATATATATAAAACATAAATGAAAAAATAAAACTAAAAAATAAAAAAATATAATAACTAAAAACAATAGACTACTGCAATCCTGAAAAAACTAAAAATAAAGATAAAATAAAAGAGAGAGAGAGAGAGAAGGAGAGAGGGATGAGAGAGAGAGAGGAGAGAGAGAGAGAGAGAGAGAATCGTTTATGACTTTGATGACTATGGTATCATAGTTTATCTGTAAAATTCAAATATATACACCTATTTTGACCCTGTATTTTACCATGACCTCTATAGGCGCTCTACTAGCCTGTTTAAGTAGCACAGAAAAAGCCGCTATTCGCAAAATAGAGAAAAATCTCTACAAGTGTAACGCTGCTGAAGTAGCCATTACTTTTAATAAAATAAAATATAAATAATAATAATAAATTAAAAATAATAATATATAAGTAATATAAATACAAATAATACTAATAACTAATAAATATAAAAATAAAAATGAAAAAATAATAATTACAACAATAAAATACTAATTATAAGCAGAATCCTTGAACATATATAGGGTAGAGGAAAGCACTATCAGCTTCCTCAAAAATATAATGGGCAACTGGAATAGAGTATTTACAAGCTCTGGGATAAGACTAGGAGAGGTTAACATCAGGAGAGGGATCTTCTAGGGCGACTTACTTTACCCATTACTCTTCGTAGTAGCCATGATTCACATGACAAAAGTACTACAGAAGATGGACCCAAGCACGACTTCAGCGAGAGTTTCTACGATTTGTGCAAAGAGCATGGGCACACCGCTTCCTGGTCGACATGCCCCAAGAAAGCAGCTGCGGTTACTGCAATTGCAATGACAGAGACGGACAATTCTTCAATTCTAATAGGCCATCCAGCGTAGGGTCCTATATTTGCTGCACCTACCACAGGTCGCTAGCTGCCCACCAGGCCCGAGCCTTCGATGACACTGGTACGCAGATATCCATCATTCGCGAGGATGAGATTCCTTATGGAGCTTTGACAGGCACCAATTAGTCACAAAGGGAAGCCTCAACGACGTTAAGATGTTCTTGTCTATTGTCTGATTGAGAGTCACCCGAACTCACCGCTCTAAGGTATGTGCTCTGGAGGTTATGCCGTCTTGCTAGGACGAGATTTTAAGCCTCCTCCTGCCTTTTCATAGTCCAAAGGCCTCCGCCCATCCTTACATACCTCCAAACCAATCCTACATTCCTCCAGGAACCAAGGTATCTATTGAGAGAGGTAGCGTTATCCCCACTCAATATCCCAAAAGCCTCTTTGAGTACTTTGCTGAACATCTGTAAGTACGAGAAGTCTGATGTTTGGTGCTGTCATGGTTCTTTATAGCCCCCTCCTGTGCGTGGCAGGAGAGTCTCTTATGCAGGCGCATATCGTCAGACCAAAGGTGGTCATAAGTAAGGTGGTTGCCACTCTAGCGAAGGAAATCGGCTTGTCGTCATCTCTTGCCTGCCTAGGCCACGCCCCCTTTACACCAAGGCGGCTGTGCGATGAAGGCAGCTTGCAGTAATTGTAATTTAATTGAAATGTTATTCATTACACATTCTTAAGGTAACTATAATTGTGATTCTTCAACGAAATCTCTGCTTAATATTAATTCTAGTTGTAACTGAAATTTACTAAACGGATGATGACGTCATACTATAGATATGACCTCACATACAGAAATATTTCTTGGAAATCAATGAAAATATAAAAATATCCTTATGTTTTCTTAATTTATGGGGTACCAGACACCATAATTTAACTATGTTAAAATCTCAATATTGTTACTAAAATGGCAAATTTTAGATGAATTAAGAATTCGCAGATTATAGAGGTGTCTTCTATTACCCATCTATGCTGGCTAGACTAGACTTAGAATGATGGCAATAAAGATGAAAGAAAAAAAAACAGTATATAAGAAATGAGGCTGAATGAAAACAAATGCCAAAATGGGCTAGAACAATGATAAAAACACGTATTACCACATATTACCTAAATCAAAGAATAAAGTAACGACTATAAAGGAGCGAGATACAGCAACTAGAATATAAGAACCGGTTCACAAAAACGAGAACATGAAAATCGTTTCTTCAATTGAATGTTTTCGATGGGCGGTTATAAATGATTATTGTGACTGCCATTTCATTTTATCTTCTACAGAATTTCGCTAAAGTTACGATCATTGCAGTATATTATAGTGGATTCACATCAGCCGTGCATCTGATGTCTAGGTCAGTCCCTTACGACGCTCCTGAATGGCTGTTGATAAGCCAATGACAGGGCTGGAAATTCTCAGTCTCTCGAGAGAGTTCACATAGGCAGGGTGTATGTTCCATCTCTCCTGAGGTATATACATCTTTCAGGAGAGGTGGAACATATATCCTGCCTATGTGAACTCTCTCGAGAGACAGTTTCCAGTCCTGTGGATTACCTTATCAACAGTGTCGTAAGGGACTGGCCTAGACGTCAAATGCACGGTTGATGTGAATCTACTAAAGCTTTGTGAACACTGGCAACTGGACATTTCATCATGCCTGTTTATTTAGAATAAAATCGGATACATAGAATGATTCATCCTCATGAAGTGATTTGCACAACGCAGTGCACTTTTTTTATGGAGAACGAATCTCTTTCATACATCTTATGCCTTGCATAATTTTGTGTTCGCTTTATGATATGCATCATATGCTCGTTTATTGCCATTACATATGGACTGACCATAAAATATACGAACAACAGTCTTAGTTACTTTAAAATATTGCGTTTTGTTTACTTTTTTGTGAACAGTGTCCGAAAAGAATGAAACCACACACACACACACACACACACACACCACACACCACACACAGGCAGAGAGAGGAGAGAAGAGAAAGAGGGACGGAGAGAAGACGAGAAACATCCTAAAAATGCTCGTTTAGGACGACACATTTTTCGGATATCGTATAGCTATTTAATCCGTATGCATACTATGATTGTTTCCATAATAAAATGGTCTCTCAAAATATATTAATTCCGAGGTAGAGCGAATTAGACATTAAAGGACATTTGTAGCTCGATGCATGCATATGAATCAAGGTAATGTGATATGACTTATATAATGGCTACGTGCTGTCAAAAGCACTACAACGTTACCGAGGTCGAGGTGGGTTGATGCTGTCTCCAAAACAACGAATACCTGACCGCGACAGGTATTTGAAGGTGAGAAACGGCATAAACTTATAGCCTCTTGCGGTGGTGGTGTGGGTAAAAGCTTCACGGTCGTCCTGGATTTGTCTGGTTTCGAGGGTTCGCGCCCGGGAGCCGACAATTCTCTTATCGCCTAAAAAAATTCCCCTTCGGTTAAGCATATATGAAAATATATTAATTCCGAGGTAGAGCGAATTAGATATTAAAGGACATTTGTAGCTCCATGTATGTATATGGATCACGGTAATGTGATATGACTATATCTATTCTATCGAATATATATATATCTATATATATATAGATATATATATATTGTATACATATATACTATATATATATATATATATATATATATATTATATATATACATACATTATATAAAAAATCCCTCAGATATATATAAATATAGATATATATATGATGTATATATATATGGATATATATATATATATATATTATATATATATATTATAAATTATATATATATATATATATATATACCCCACGTATATGAGCTATATGTGTGTGTTTATGTGCTCGCGTTTGTGTTTATGATCGTGTCATTGTGACATTTTCCTCTTCAGTATAATGCACGATCTAAAAACTTGTTTACTTATTTATTTATTTATTTGTATATTCATCCTCCTTTTTCTTCTTTCTCCTCTAACGACTCCCTAGACATTCTGTCAGGGATTTTCGCTTCGTCTGAAGTCTCCTCGGTAGAGATTCTACGGCTTTTTTGTTCTTTTTCGAGGGAATGGATTACTCTCTAAAAGGTTGGAAGGATCTGGCCTTTAGCTTTATTTCTTGTGTGGTCAACGCAATAAAACTTTGTTCCTGTGATGCAAGGATATATTCTCCGTTAAGAGTAAAAGATAAATGAATAAGTAGATGAGTAGGAAATCTTTGCCAAAAGAAACTAACAGTGATTTTCGTGAATTCTCTGAGAGGGACTAAATCAATGCATCACACATCAGAATTTTTAAACGAAAGAATGTTTGCGGAGATATAAATAAAAAAATAACGCCAAAAAAGTTCACTTCATCTCATACAACGGTAAGGCTAGAATTGCGACACGAAACATCGAGTTTTAAATAGGTTTTATTCTAAATTAAATTTCCAGTTTTTTCTTCAAGGACGCATCTAACTATATTTCTTGTGGATTATTTGACCTGGAATGGAATTTGCAATTGCGGCATCATGAATTTGTTATTAGCTTAAGAGTTTATACAGGGTTTATTGTACACCTTTCATAATTACCGATTCACAGAAAGAGAGCGGGTGGCGATAGATTAAGAGCAACGAACAGACACAGGGAGTCTTTCTTGTACCTCCTTTATTTTTTAACAAGTGTCGATAAAAAACAAAGAAACGTATTGGAAGGCATCATTAAAATCTCTCCGACCTCATTTTTCAATATTCCTCTTTTTTTGACAACAAAAGGAAATGCTAACGATTTTCCTCTTCCATCGTTTCTGCAGACGTCACAGATAAAAAGGTTCTTTGCTCTAACTCTAAGCCTTTATTCATAAAGTCGATGGCAGGAAAGGAGTGAAGATATTCTTACATGTCTCTTTCAATCTGTTATTTTCCTTACATTAACTTCATATCGCAACATTCTCTTTCTGTTTAAGCGTTGAATAATCTCCCTTGCAACTCCATCCTTAGAATGGTGATTTTTATCGCTTGTGGTTATTTGTTAAGATGATTTATTGGTTGCTTATGAAATGAGGAAGGTGGTGATAACTGCAGCGACATTTCCTGATAGTTGGAATGCATCCCTCCTTTCACCAACAAGATCGATTGAAGGATGTAATGTAAATAAGATATTCAACAATAACGTTGGTTTCTGGAACAGGACGATTGGAAAATAAAATGTCTGCCAAGAGACGAATATTTAACAGAAGTGACGCTTCTTGATTTTTATACGAGTATTAAAAACAAAATTTATTTAATCCATCCAAAGAAAGCATCATTTCAACTTGTATGCTCTTGATAAGAGACTATTTCATAGTAAATATGAAACGCATCTCATATGAAAATAGGATCCAACTTATATATATATAATTATATTAATAAATGTTCGTTGAAAATACATTTTTTCAACGTAATTTTATTTTCTCTTTAACTGGAGATTTTTCTTCAATTTCAATTGTACACATTGTAAGTCATCAGGTTGAACAAACACACACAAACACACACACACACACACACATAAAACCTTGTTTTTTATTTACGGACTAATTTTCATTTGTTCCCAAGTTTTAGATCTGTTTTTTTACTCTATGTTGATGGAGAATGGAATGAGGATTGAGGAAACCCACAAGCCTCATTCCATTCTCCATCAAGATAAAACAAAACAAAAAAATTTAGCCAAAAATTGGCTAAATATATATATATATAGATAATTATCTTATAATATATATATATATATATATATATATATATATATATATATATATGTGTGTGTGATATATGTATAATATATATATATATATATATATATATATATATATATATATATGTATGTATATATATATATATATATATATATATAAATATATTTTGATATATATATATATATATAATATATAATATATATATATATATATAATATATATATATATATAGATTGTGTGCGTGTGTGTGTGTGTGTGTGTATAGTATACGAGCTGGAATTAAACCTCATAACTTTCATAATGTACAATTAGATTAAAAAAAAAAAAATTCAAAAAAAAATCTATGCTTGAAATAAAAGAAAACAAAATTATGGTGGTACAAAAATTATCGTCAAAGAACATTATATATTATATATATATATATATATATATATACTATATATATATATTATCATATATACTATATATATATATATATATATACATATATATATCTACTATGAAATAATCTCTTATCAAAAGCACATTGGTTAAAATGACGGTTCCTGAAGATGAATTAAATAAATTTTGTTTTTAATTTTCGAACAATAATCAAGTAGAGTCACATCTGTTGAATATTCGTCTCTTGCCAAAATTCATCTATTCTTCTGACGAGTTGAAACGTCAGCTCTAATGAATAATTGAGGTGTTACCCAATTCCTATTCCGGATCTCGAAAGTTCGAAAACTTCTCACCGGTGGATGGTGATTATCACCCAGCTGGTAGGAAACGGCAAGAAGTTCTCGTGTTTGCAGAGTCAAAGTTTGCCACAAGACATTCATCTCCAGACATCACCACTCTTGCGTGAGGATGTTACTGAACAGAGCCCAGAAGTAACCAAGAAGAGTAGCAAGTAAACTTTCAGCCTCGGCCCGATGATGGTCTATGTTGCTGGAAGACGCACGATCATGGCTAACTTTGACCTTTAATAAAATACAAACTTCTAAGCATAGAGGCCTGAAATTTGGTATGGTTGATGATTGGACGGTGGATGATCAACACACCAATTTGCATCCCTCTATCCTCGGTAGATTTTGGGTAGTTTTTAAGATCTGAGGGCAGACAGAAAAAGTGCGGACGGACAGACTAATAGCCATCTCAATAGTTTTATTTTACAAAAAAACTAAAAGTAAGATTTATACCAAATTCTCATCATTTACATAAGAGGAAAGTTATGTAATTCACCGATACAGAGATGTATATTCCACATCAATGATTTTCAAATAGGGATCCCATCGCCTTTGGTGATCGCTATCTTAAAGTCTGATCGTAAAGAGCTTGTTTCATGATAGTTTACCCTCTCTAGGTCTTTTCAACGAACGATAAACTGTAGTGAGATGAATTTTCCTAAGAGCACTCGCAATTGGATAAAGTGTTAGACTGCTTACTTTTCTATAGAATGATCACTTCCATGACAGCTTAAAGTTATCAGTTACCGTTACGTGTCATTTATAATAATAATAATAATAATAATAATAATAATAATAATAATAATAATAATAATAATAATAATAATAATAAGAAGAAGAAGAAGAAGAAGAAGAAGAAGAAGAAGAAGAAGAAAAAAAAAGAAGAAGATTTCTACAAGATGCTTCCCAGTCCTGAATTACCAGATAAATAGAATCTCTAAAATTCAATTAAAGTTATAGGACAAAACAGTATCCTTTAAATTTTTAAAGATTATGCCAAAAACTTTGGTGTGAACGTGTCTCGCTGTTACCTAAAAAGTGAAGTAAATCTATCATAACTTTTCTCACCATACAAACAGCTGAACGTAATAACAACATGCTCTCTCTCTCTCTCTCTCTCTCTCTCTCTCTCTCTCTCTCTCTCTCTCTCTCTGTGTGTGTGTGTGTGTGTGTGTGTGTGTGTGAATTAAATGATATGGATTAATGCAATATACTAAATATAATAGAAATGAAAGAAAAAATAATGTCTAGTACTATCCTGGAACTCGCGAACCATTGAATGCTTTTGTTTTTCTCGGCCACTCTTATATGTCATGCCTTTGATAATGTCTAAATGATTTTGTGGTAGGTCACAGTATTTTTCAAACTTATATAGAGATGTCGCTATTGATAAAGCTGAGGGTTTGTTACAAATGAAGAAAGACAGCCCAAAGCCTAATGCGCGCACTGCATTATCACTTATCAGCTTTATCAATAGCGACATCTCTATATAAGTTTGAAAAATACTGTGACCTACCACAAAATCATTGAGATATTATCAAAGGCATGACATATAGTGCTACGCATGCCTACCATGAAGATAACTTCCCCGCTCGCTACAGAAAAAGTTTAAAACAATTGAAGAATGATAATAGCTTACTCATTACCAAGGCTGATAAATCCAATAGTTTAGTGGTTCTTGACAAAACTGACTACATATCACGCATGCATACTTTACTAGAGGATGAAATAACTTACAAAAAACTCGCAAAAATTCCGTTGGACCAAGTAATAAAAAACTGTAATATCAATATCAAACAAATTCTTAAAGATAAAAAAGGAATTTTGTGTCAGTTAACTGTAAAGTGTCCCTCATTACCTTATTTATATGGCCTAGTCAAAACTCATAAGGAAAACAAACCTATGCGCCCAATTATTAGTACTGTAGGATCAAATTGCTTATAAAAACTACCTAAAATATTACTAAACTGTTATCCCCCGCTACTAGGAACTGTATCTAATTCACACATCCGGAATTCTCTTGATCTTGTGGAAAAATTAAATAACATTGTACTAAACCCTAGCGATATTTTTGTCAGTTTTGATGTATGTTCTTTGTTTACAAAGTCCCTATTGACTCTGTGCTAGAATATTTAAGTAATGAACTTGTACTGCATGAATTGCCTATGTCCGTTAGTCACATAATTTCCTTAATTAAGTTATGTATTTGTGATTGCAGATTTATTTTTAATGGAGAATATTACCAACAAATATTTGGTATGGCCATGGGGTAACCCTTTATCACCTCTCCTTTCAAACTTATATATGGAATGATTTTGAGAGACAACACCTCTCGAATATCACACTTATCCCCTTAAAATGGTACCGATATGTCGATGATATCTTAGTAGTCTTACCTGGTGGTATCGATGTAAATGATTTACTGTCTAAATTGAATAATTTAGTGCCATCCATAAAATTCACTGTTGAAATTGAAATAACAATGTCATCCCTCCCTTTCCTAAATGTAGTTAATACATAGAGAATCTTTCCAATGCAAATTCAGTATTTATAGAAAACCCACAAATAATTTAACACATGTACATTTTTATTCTGGCCACCATCTTAATATTAAAATTTCAAATTTTTCTTCTATGTTCCTACGCGCTTTGCGTATCACGAGTCCACAATACCTGGACCAAGAAATAGAATACATAAAAAAGATAGGAAACGATCTCTGCTACCACCTCATTTAATTGATTTATGTTATCAAAAAGCTCATAAAAAGTTTTATAATGTTGCTATTAATGAAAAAGAAATCCCTAAAAATGTACTTAGCTTACCTTATTTTCGTGGATTTGAAACCATAAAATCAATATTTAAATCGCTTAATGTTAATGCAGTGTTAAAGATATGCTAATTAAGAATAGTCCCGTAACAAATAACATCATTCACAAAATTCCTTGTAAGGATTGCTCATTGTTTTACGTTGGTCAGTCTAGTAAAAATTTATGTGTTCGGAACTTAAGCAGCATATGTATTCAGTTAGAACAGCCCAGCACCTTTCAAATGCACTGTTTACCATCCATTGAATGAAAAATCTAATGATTATGTTTCAAGAAATTTACTGGAATCGGCAATTATACAAATCACTGATAAAAACAACCTAAATCTTAGTCTGGGAATGTACCATTTGGACCCATATATTTGTAAGATGTTTATGAAGGACCTCAAAATAAATGAACAACTAATAAATTAGTCCCACATGTATATAGTTATTTCTCTCTCCTCTCTCTCTCTCTCTCTCTCTAGTTCGATATTCTCTCTCCCTCTTTCTCTTGCTCGATATATATATATATTTATATTTTCTTTCGTCTTTTCATTAATAAGAATTTTTGTTGGGTAAAATTTTGTTGGTAAAAATTCATGATATTAAATTGTATATGCTCCCGTGTTGTTTTCAAAATGTACTGTTTTCTGGAAGAATCACTTGTTTACTGCGGGTATCCTTAAGGTGTGGCTAGCCCCCTATGGCGACTCCTCCTCTCTGTAGAGTGAAAATCGCCCTTATGGCTAATCTGGTAGTGTCAGTTTGTATATTAAAGCCTTCTTTTGACTATGGGTGGTGTTTTTTTGTAAAATCAGTTTGCCTCAGTAAAGGGTCCGAATAGGACCGAAAGTACTCGGCTATCTCGCTTTTTCATTTTTTTCCTTCGTGGCAAAAAACCTTTATATATATATATCTATATATATATATATCTATATATATATATATATATATATATAATATAATTATATATATATATTATATATATATATATATATATTTATATTTATGAACGGATACTTATATTTTTCCCTTTCCCTTTGGTGAGTGCTAGTTGTTACTTTCTTATTCATGCTTCTATCAGGTCCGCGTTACACAAGGATTACAAAAAGAAAAAGATGTTTCAACAGATAAGAAAATACCTGGTATTTTAAAGTAACAAAAATATGAGGAGGTAAAATTAGGCCACAGGAGGTAGACAGAGAGTAAGTCGAGCTCTATGAAATAAGAGGACAAACTACCACCACTATTTTCCCATTTTCAGGAAATAAATGCTTAAACGACGCCACAAGAGTCCAAACGTTTTCTTTTAGTGAAGATATAATTCCATCATATCAGGGTTAATAAGGGATAAGTCTCGGCCCTCCATATTGAAAATCGGATCAATGATATTTCGAAATAGGCTTAATTAGGTTTTCACCGGCACCGCTTCCAGCATCTTTTGTTTTTCTGCTGGACGTGAGCAGGTTACCGAAATGGTTCCTCTGATCTTACAGCATTTGAATTTTCTTTGCTTTTATATCTTATATTTATATTTTTTACGTTTTTATATTTTTGTTTATATTTATATTTCAAATATTTTCTTTGTTTTATATCTTATATTTGCACTTTTATATTTATATTTTTCATTTTTATATTTATGTTTATATTTAAAATATTTCTCATATTTTTCGTTAAGTATGATTTAGGTATCTGCCTTAACTTAGCTTCGTAGTAGGTAATCCACCGTCGTGAACAATAATTTATTTGGGCAAATGATTGTCACACAGCAACGAACTCTTGTAAGTCTTCACACATTGTTTGTCCTCTGAAATGGTTTCTTTTTGGTATATAATTTGAGTAAAATAGATCACTGCGTAATACTCCAGCTGTGGGAACACTGAGAAAGTTTAAAGTAGTTCACGGGGTGAGATTGGGGCAGTGGGCAGTGGGTGTCCACTGGGTGTTAGTGTCCAGTCACGGACTTGAAGAAGAGGGTGCCAACTGTCATTGCCTCCGAAGTGATTCTTATCCGAATCACGTCTTGACTCACCGTCTTTCCATCTACAGCGAAGTTTCACTCTTGCTTGTTATTAAGGTATGGGGTTGGTCAGATGACAGGTCTCTGATCTTCTTCTTCTTCTTCTTCTTCTTCTTCTTGATTTATAAATTATTTTTCATTGAGTTCCTGAACTTGCT
>NC_087207.1:15575359-15600359 GCF_015104395.2 Macrobrachium nipponense
TGCGCAGATATCCATCAATCGCGAGGATGCGATTCCTTATGGAGCTCGGGCTGACAGGCACCAATTAGTCACAAAGGATAGCCTCAACCACGTTCATATGTTCTTGACTACTGTCTAGTCGAGAGTCACCCGACCTCATCGCTCTAAGGTATGTACTATGGAGGTTATGCCGTCCTGCTAGGGTAAGATTTTAAGCCTCCTCCTACCTTTTCACAGTCCCAAGGCCCCCGCCATTCCGTACATACCTCCAGGCCAATCCTACATTCCTCCAGGAACCAAGGTACCTACAGAGAGAGGTAGCATTATCCCCACTCAATATCCCAGAAGCCTCTTTGTGTACTTTGCTGAACATCTGTACGAGAAGTCTCCTGATGTTTAGAGCGGGCGAATTCTTTATAGCCCCCTCCTGTGCGTGGCAGGAGTCTCTTACACAGGCGATCAGTGTGTAAAAGGGGGAGGAGTTTAGTGATAGAAAACGATCAAGGAAATGTCCCCAGGGACTGTGATATCAGAACACAAAGGGTAATACGTGCCGATAGACTAGACGTGACGTTGATTGACAACACTAAGAAGAAAGTATCACTCATTGATGTCGCAATACCATGGTACACCAGAGTGGAAGGGAAAAGATTGAGAAGTATTAGGAGACAGAGTGAGAGAGAGAGAGAGAGAGAGAGAGAGAGAGAGAGAGAGAGAGAGAGTGAAAATGAAAATGAAAATAAAAAAAAAAAAAAATAAATAAAAAATAAATAAATATATAAATAAATATATATAAATAAATATAAATAAAAAATATATATACAAATACAAATACATAAACAAAATAAAATATAAAGAAGTAATATATAAAGATAAATTAAATAATAAAAATGAATAAATAAATAAATAAGTAAAAATCAAAATAATAATAATTTAATTAAAAATAAATAAAAATAAATAACTAAATACATAATTAAATAAATAAAACAAAAAATGAATATAATAATATAAATAAATAAATAATAAATAAATAAATAAATAAATAAATAATAAATAATTATAAACAAAATAAATATATTAATGAAAATACATAAAGATTGAATAAAAATAAATAAAAGTAAATAAAAAATAGATAAATATATAAAAGATATAAATAAATGGAAAAAAATAAAAAAAAATAAATAAAATAAAAGATAATAAATAAAATAATGATTAAATAAATAAAAATAATGAATGATAATAAATAAATAAAATTTAAAAAAAAAATTAAATAAATAGAAATAAAGATAAAGAAATGTATAAATAAATGAAAAATAAATTAACATTAACAATAAATAAATAAATAAGATAAATAAATAAATAGATCGATAATTAAAAATAAATAAATAAAAATAAATAAACAAAAATAAATAAAAAATAAAATAAATCAATTAATAAATTAACATATATATAAATAAAATCGTAAAAATTTAATAAATAAAATAAATACATAAATAAATAAATCAAATAAAGAAGATATTAAAGATAAATATAATAAAAGTAATAAATAAATAAAAATAAATAAATAAATAAAAAAATATATATATATATAAATGAATAAAGTAATAATAGTTAATCGACCTAATTAAAAATAAATGAAATAATGTATAAATAAATAAAAAAATACATATAAAACAAATAAAAAAATATATAAATAAATAAAAATAGATATACAATGTAAAAAAACTAACTAAAAATAATAATAAATAAATAAAAAATAAATAAAAGTAAATAAATAAATAAAAAATAAATCAATTATACAATGGATAAATAAACAATATGTACAAATAAATAAATAAAATATATATAAATAAATACCTACCAATAAAATAAATAAATAAATTAATAAAAATAATAAATACATCTATAAAGAATAGAATAAATAACTAAATAAAAAAATAAATATATATAAGTGAAAATAAATCCATAAATAACAATAAAAAAAATAAAAAATAAATGAAAGTAAATAAACAAAATATTAATAAAATAAATAAAAATAAATAAAAATAAATAAATAAATAAATATAGATAAAGTATATAAATAAACAAAAATAAATAAAACTAAATAAATAAAAATAAATAAAATTAAAGGAATAAATAAATGAAAGATTAATAAATAAACTAAATAAATAGAGAATATTAAATAAATAAATAAATAAAATAAATAAACGAATATAAAAATAAAAATAAATAAAATAAAATAAAAATCAGCAAATAATCTAAAAACTAAAAAATAAATAAATAAATAAAAACAATAAAACAACTTAAATAAAATTAAATAATAAATAAAAAATATTAAAAATAAATAAAAATCAATAAGTACAGATAAATAATAATATTAAAAATAATATAAAGAATTAATGAAAAGAAACTAACATAAAGATTAATAAATAAATAAAAATGGATAAATAAGAAAAGAATAAATGAATAAATCAAACATATAAAAATAAATGATTCATAAATAAAAAAACTAAAAATCAATAAATAAATAAAACTAAATAAATAAAAATAGATAAACGATATAAAAAGAAATATATATATATATATATATATATATATATATATATATATCTATATATATATATATATATATATATATATATATATATATATATATATATATATATATATATATATATATATATAATAAATGAAAAATAAAAATAAGAAAAATATAATAAAATAAAACAATACTAATAACTGTAATACTATGAGAATAAAAATAGAAATAATTAGAACGATAAAAATTAATAATGAACAGAAAACTAAGAATAAAAAAAATAAAAATAAAGATAAAATAAAAGTAAAATTAAAAGTAATATGAATAAAAAATAAATAAAAATAATTAAAATACTTATATACATTATAAAAAAAATAAATTAAAATAATTCTATTAAAAACAACAATAAAAATAAAATAATAATGAAAATAAAGAATAATATTGAGAAAAAAATAGAAGTAATAAAAATGAAAAATAGAAATAAAATTTATCAAAAATCATTCTATAAACTACAGAAATAAAATAATAAAATAAATATAATGCCAATGAAAAAATCATGAAAATGAAAATAAAAATAATGAAATTAAATTGAAAATATTAAAAGTAAAACTAAAAAATAAATAAATATAATAAAAAATACAAATAATAATAAATACATCTAAAATATCAAAAATATAAATAAAACTAATAAAATAATAATAATAAATTGAAATAAAAATATTTAAAATAAAAACAAATTTAATAACAACCAAAAAAAAAAAATAATGAAGTAATAAGTAAATTATAAATAATAATAAGAAATTAGAAATAATAATATATATGTAATATAAATACAAATAATACTAATAACTAATAAAAATAAAAATAAAAATGAAAATATAATAATTAGAACAATAAAATGCTAATTATAAGCAGAATCCTTGAACATATATGGGGTAGAAGAAAGCACCATCAGCTTCCTCAAAGATATAATGGGCAACTGGAATATAGTATTTACAAGCTCTGGGATAAGACTAGGAGAGGTTGACATCAGGAGAGGGATCTTCTAGGGCGACTCACTATCCCATTACTCTTCGTAGTAGCCATGATTCACATGACAAAAGTAGTACAGAAGATGGACCCAAGCACGACTTCAGCGAGAGTTTCTACGATTTGTGCAAAGTGCATGGGCACACCGCTTCCTGGTCGACATGCCCCAAGAAAGCAGCTGCGGTTACTGCCATTGCAATGACAGGGACGGAAAATTCTTCAGTTTTAATAGGCCATCCAGCGCAGGGTCCTATATTTGCTGCACCTACCACAGGTCGCTAGCTGCCCACCAGGCCCGAGCCTTCGATGACACTGGTGCGCAGATATCCATTATTCGCTAGGATGAGATTCCTTATGGAGCTCGGGTTGACAGGCACCAATTAGTCACAAAGGAAAGCCTCAACCACGTTAAGATGTTCTTGCCTATTGTCTGATTGAGAGTCACCCGAACTCACCACTCTAAGGTATGTGCTCTGGAGGTTAGGCCGTCCTGCTAGGACGAGATTTTAAGCCTCCTCCTGCCTTTTCACAGTCCAAAGGCCTCCGCCCATCCTTACATACCTTCAGACCAATCCTACATTCCTCCAGGAACCAAGGTATCTATTGATAGAGGTAGCGTTATCCCCACTCAATATCCCAAAAGCCTCTTTGAGTACTTTGCTGAACATCTGTACGAGAAGTCTGATGTTTGATGCTGTCGTGGTTCTTTATAGCCCCCTCCTGTGCGTGGCAGGAGAGTCTCTTACGCAGGCGCATATCGTCATACCAAAGGTGGGCATAAGTAAGGTGGTTGCATCTCGAGCGAAGGAAATCGGATTGTCGTCATCTCTTGCCTGCCTAGGCCACGTCCCCTTTACACCAAGGCGGCTGTGCGATGAAGGCAGCTTGCAGTAATTGTAATTTAATTGAAATGTTATTCATTACACATTCTTAAGGTAACTATAATTGTGATTCTTCAACGAAATCTCTGCTTAATATTAATTCTAGATGTAACTGAAATTTGCTAAACGGATAATGACGTCATACTATAGATATGACCTCACATACAGAAATATTTCTTGGTAATCAATGAAAATATAAAAATTTCCTTATGTTTTCTTAATTTATGTGGTACCAGACACCATAATTTAACTATGTTAAAATGTCAATATAGTTAAATTCATCTAAAATGGCAAATTTTAGATGAATTAAGAATTCGCAGATTATATTAGTGCTGGCTAGACTAGACTTAGAATGATGGCAATAAAGATGAAAGAAAAGAAACAGTATATAAGAAATGAGGCTGAATGAAAACAAATGACAAAATGGGCTAAGAAAAATTATAAAAACGCGTATTACCACATATTACCTAAATCAAAGAATAAAGTAACGACTATAAAGGAGCGAGATACAGCGACTAGAATATAAGAACCGGTTCACAAAAACGAGAACATGAAAATCGTTTCTTCAATTGAATGTTTTCGATGGGCGATTATAAATGATTATTGTGACTGCCATATCAATTTATCTTCTACAGGATTTCGCTAAAGTTACGATCATTGCAGTATATTATAGTAGATTCACATCAGCCGTGCATCTGATGTCTAGGTCAGTCCCTTACAACGCTCCTGAATGGCTGTTGATAAGCCAATGACAGGGATGGAAATTCTCAGTCCTCTCGAGAGAGTTCACATAGGCGGGTATGTTCCATCTCTCTAGGTATATACGTCTTTCAGGAGAGGTGGAAATACATCCTGCCTATGTGAACTCTCTCGAGAGACAGTTTCCAGTCCTGTGATTGCCTTATGAACAGCGTCGTAAGGGACTGGCCTAGACGTCAAATGCACGGTTGAGTGAATCTACTAAAGCTTTGTGAAATCCTGGCAACTGGGACATTTCATCATGCGTGTTTATTTAGAATAAAATCGGATACATAGAATGATTCATCCTCATGAAGTGATTTGCACAACGCAGTTGCACTTTTTGTTTTTATGGGAGAACGAATCTCTTTATACATCTTATGCCTTGCATAAAATTTTGTGTTCGCTTTATGATATGCATCATATGCTCGTTCATTGCCGTTACATATGGACTGACCGTAAAATATACGGACAACTGTCTTAGTTACTTTAAAATATTGCATTTTGTTTACTTTTTTGTGAACAGTGTCCGAAAAGAGTGAAACCACACACACACACACACACACACACAGAGAGAGAGAGAGAGGAGAGAGAGAGAGAGAGAGAGAGAGAGAGAGAGAATATCTAAACTGCTCGTTTAAGACGCCACATTTTTCGGATATCGTATAGCTATTTAATCCGTATACGTACTATGATTGTTTCCATAATAAAAAATGGTCTCTCAAAATATATAATTCCGAGTAGAGCGAATTAGATATTAAAGGACATTTGTAGCTCGATGTATGTATATGAATCAAGGTAATGTGATATGACTTATATAATGGCTACGTGCTGTCAAAAGCACTACACGCTACCGAGGTCGAGGGTGGGGGGTTGATGCTGTCTCCAAAACAACGAATACCTGAGCGCGCCAGGTATTTGAGGGTGAGAAACGGGCATAAAATTTTACAGACTCTGCGGTCCGGTGGTGTGGGTAAAAGAAAGCTTACTGTCGTCCTGGATTTGTCGTGGTTTCGAGGGTTCGCGCCCCGGAGCCGAGAATTCTCTAATAGCCTAAAAAAAAAAAATATATATATATATATAATATATATATATATATATTTATTTATATATATATATATTTATATATATACATTATATATAGATAATATATATATAATATATATATATATATATATTATATATATATATATATATACGTAGGATGAGGTATATGAGTGTGTTTATGTGCTCGCGTTTGTATTATGATCGTGTCATTGTGACATTTTTCCTTTTCTTTAGTTAATACAAAATCTAAAAACTTGTTTACTTTATTTATTTATTTATTTGTATATTCATCCTCCCTTTTCTTCTTTCTCCTCTAACGACTCCCTAGACATTCTGTCAGGGATTTTCGCTTCGTCTGAAGTCTCCTCGGTAGAGATTCCACGGCTTTTTTGTTCTTTTTCGAGGGAATGGATTGCTCCCTAAGAGGTCGGAAGGATCTGACCTTTAACTTTATTTCTTGTGTAGTCTCCGCAATAAAACTTTGTTCCTGTGATGCAAGGATATATTCTCCGTTAAGAGTAAAAGATAAATGAATAAGTAGATGAGTAGGAAATCTTTGCCGAAAGAAACTAACAGTGATATTCGTGAATTCTCTGAGAAGGACTAAATCAATGCATCACACATCAGAATTTTTAAACGAATGAATATTTGCGGAGATGTAAATAAAAAAAAAGCCAAAAAATTTCACTTCCTCTCATACAACGATAAGGTTAGAATTGCGACACGAAACATCGAGTTTTAAATAGGTTTAATTCTGAATTAAATTTTCAGTTTATTCTTCAAGGACGCATCTAACTATATTTCTTGTGGCTTATTTGACCTGGAATGGAATTTGCACTTGCGGCATCATGAACTGGGTTATTAGCGTAAGAGTTTATACAGGGTTTATTGTAGTACACCTTTCACAATTACTGATTCACAGAAAGAGAGCGGGTGGCAATAGATTAAGAGCAACGAACAGACACAAGGAGTCTTTCTTGTACCTCCCATATTTTTTAGCAAGTATTGATAAAAAAAAGAAACGTATTGGAAGGCATCATTAAAATCTCTCAAACCTCATTCTTCAATATTCCTCTTTTTTTGACAACAAAAGGAAATGCTAACGATTTTCCTCTTCCATCATTTCTGCAGACGTCACAGATGAAAAGATTCATTGCTCTAACTCTAAGCCTTTATTCATAAAGACGATGGCAGGAAAGGAGTGGAGATATTCTTACTTGCCTCTTTTAGTCTGTTATTTCCCTTTACATTAACTTACATTTCCTTTCGGTTTAAGTGCTGAAAGGTGATTTTTACGCTTATGGTTATTTGTTAGGATGATTTATTGGTTGCTTATGAAACGAGGAAGCTATTTGTTAAGATGATTTATTGGTTGCTTATGAAACGAGGAAGTTATTTGTTAAGATGATTTATTGGTAGCTTATGAAACGAGGAAGTTATTTTTTAAGATGATTTATTGTTTGCTTATGAAATGAGGAAGGTGGTGATAACTGCGGCGACATTTCCTGATAGTTGGAATGAATCCCTCTTTTCACAAACAAGATAAATTGAAGGATGTAATGTAAATAAGATATTCAACAATAACGTTCGTTTCTGGAACAGGACGATTGAAAAATATAATGTCTGGTAGGAGACGAATATCTAAAAGAAGTGACGCTTTTTTATTTTTATACGAGTATTGAAAACAAAATGTATATTAATCCATCCGAAGGAAGAATCATTTCAACTTGTATGGTCTTGATAAGAGATTATTTCATAGCAGATATGAAGCGCATCTCATATGAAAACAGTATCCAACTTTTATATATATATATATATATTATATATATATATATATAGATATATATATATATATATATTAATAATATATATATGTATATATATATATATATATGGATATATGTATATATATATATATCTTATATATATATATATATATATATATAATTATATATTCATAAAGTGTTCGTTGAAAATATACTTTGTCAACATATTAATTTTATTTTATCTTTAACTGGAGATTTTAAAAAATTTCAATTGTACGCTATGGAAGTCATAAAGGTTGAACAAAACACAACACACACACACACACACACACACACATCATATATATATATTATATAAGACTATATATATATATATATATATATATATATGATTCTATATTTTATATTATATATGGATAACCTTGTTTTTTTATTTACGGACTATTTTGATTTGTTCCCAATCTAGATCCTGTTTTTTTTTTTTACTCTCTCTTGATGGAAAATGGAATGAGGATTGAGGAAACCACATTCTCAAGCTTCATTCCATTTTCCATCAAGATAAAACTAAAAAAAAAATTGAGTAAAAAATTGGGAATACAAAATTAGTCCGTAAGTAAAAAAAGCACCGGTTACACACACGCACACACAACATACACACACACACATACACACACACACACACTATATATATATATATATATATATATATATACTATATATATATATATATTATACGAGATAAACCTCATCACTTTCATAATATACAATTGGAATTGAAAAACGAATCACTATCTGACATTCACCTCCAGACATCACCTCCTCATCTTGCGTGAGGATGTTACTGAACAGAGGCCGAAAAATAACCAAGATGAGTAGCAAGCAAACTTTCAGCCACGGCCCAGTGATGGTCTGTGCTGTTGGCAGACGCACGATCATGGCTAACTTTGACCTTGAATAAAATACTAACTACTGAGGCTAGATGACTGCAATTTGGCATGTTTGATGATTGGACGGTGGATGATCAACGTACCAATTTGCAGCCCTTTATCCTCGGTAGATTTTAAGATCTGAGGACAGACAGCAAAGTGCGGACAAACAGACAGAAAGCCATCTCAATAGTTTGATTTTACAAAAAACTAAAAGTAAGACTTATACCAAATTCTCATCATTTACCCAAGAGGAAAGTTATGTAATTCACCGATGCTGTGATGTATATTCCACGACAATGATTTTCAAATAGGGATCCCATCGCCTTTGGTGATCGCTATCTTAAAGTCTGAGCGTAAAGGACTTGTTTCATGATATTTTACTCTCTCTAGGTCATTTCAGCGTTCGATAAACTGTAGTGAGATGAATTTTCCTAAGAGCACTCGCAATTGGATAAAGTATTAGACTGCTTACATTTCTATAGAATGATCACTTCCATGACAGCTTAAAGTTATCAGTTATCGTTGCGTGTCATTTATAATAATAATAATAATAATAATCAATAATAATAATAATAAGGAATAAGAAGAAGAAGAAAGAAGAAGAAGGAAGAAGAAGACTTTTACAAGAGGCTTCTCAATCATGAATTTACCATGAAAAGTAGAATCTTTGAAATTTAATTAAAGTTATAGGACTTAAACTGATATTTTTAGTTATTAAAAATTATGCCAAAAAAACTCTAGTGTGAACGTGTCTCGCTGCTACCTAAAAAGTTAAGTAAAATCTATTATAACTTTTCTCACCATACAAACAGCTGAACGTAATGACAATGTGTTCTCTCTCTCTCTCTCTCCTCTCTCTCTCTCTCTCTCTCTCTCTCTCTCTCTCTCTCTCTCTCTCTCTCTATATAATATACATATTAATATAGATATATATATATATATCCATATAAGGATATTATATATTATATATATATATATCTATATATATATGTGTGTGTGTGTGTGTGTGTGTGTGTGTGTGTGTGTGAATTAAATGATATAGATTAATGCAATGCGCTAAATATAATACAAATGAAAGAAAGAATAAGGTCTATTAACAATCCTGGAAATAGCAAAACCATCTAAACTGCTTTTGTATTTCTCAACAGTCTTATTTCTTGATAAATTACGACTGCCTGTTCTGAATTCCCCCATTCAAGAATGTTTTGATTTTTTCCATTTCCCTCCCATCTCTCTCTAACAGAATGATAGGATTTTATTATTTCTTCTCTTTTTGGAGGTATTATGATGAACAATTCTATTACAAATAAAAGGAGAATATGATAATATCATTCACCTACCATGCGTGTTGTGATATGTGCGAAGAAACAGAGAGAAACAGAAACAACCAGAGAGATGGAAACAAAGAGAAATCATTCATTCAATTCATTGACACTCCATTTCAAGAATGTGTCACTTCAAGAATGAGTCAAATCGTCAAGCCATTAAGTCCACGGAAAGTCGTCAGATATGCACAGTCGCTATTAATGGTTAAACTTCGACTACGAAACTTAGTCGGGGTTTTCTGATCTCTATAGTTCTTTCACAACTTCTACTTCTACATCTTTTATTTCCTAAACACCTTAATCTTCGAGGAAAGAGCCAACACATGTTTATCTCAGCCAACAAACTCACATACATCATAACTCTCTTCACATGTTCTTGAAAAGATTTCCTACTAGTGAGAAAAATGATTATAATGATTAAGTTTGGAGAAATATAATTGTAATGTTGAAGTTTAGCAGGGCAGTTTTCTCAAAAACCTTTTCATTTTTAATTCCACAAAGCACCGTTGTTCCTAGATGTTTTCACACCTGTTCCAACGCCTCGGCATTCCAAAGTTTTCGTTCATTAGGTTCTGAAACGTTGAGAAAACAGGGTGAGGTAGACGAGAGTAATAAAGGGATTATACTGGAATACCTTACAAATATATACGAACAATTTTCCTGATTCGTGGAATGATAACATGAAAGCAAAGTGGCTTAAAAACAGAGGCTAGAAAATAATTCCAAAAGTTCAAACAGCTCCTCAGTAAAAAGAAATTCTCGGGTTATCGAGGATAATTGTGAAGGCAACAGGACACAAATTAATATCGGGTTTATATTTTCCAAATTTCCAAATAAAACAGATGTTTCTTGCTTATATCTTTCGTTTTCGTTTTAAAAATATGAAAATTCTTGAAAATATTTATCATGAAGAGATAAATAGGTAATCATCCAGATATAATTATATATAGGACAGGAAATCGTAGTATTTACAAATAATTGGAGTTGAGAAATGAAAAAAAAAAATAAAGAGAAATCTAGAACAGGCTTATAAAAAATTGATAAAAAATAGAATAAAACTTGACCTACTGACAGAATATTACGTCACGGAAAATAAGAATAAATATTAATTTTCAAATGGTTAAGTCTCTTCGGCCAAAATGTATGCCTGAGCCAAAACCTTTTCGAACATCAGCAGATTTAACTATCCGACACGAGCAGAATTTCCAGTGCAACAATGGAAGAGTTCGTGATTTATACTTATGAATAATATATATATAAAAAAGGAAAAACGAATGCACGGAATATTCCCAAAACACCTCATAATCATGACGGAAACTCCAAAACAGAACTTCCTGGATATTCAAATCCGTTCCCTCGTCTGAATCCGTTGTATAATACAATTCGTCCGAGTTAGACAACAATGATGGAATGTGATATTTGGAAATGGGAAATGTGCACCATCATGAAATGTCATTATCTTCAACAGAATCGCAAATAATTCTAATACTGTTTAGCCATTGTTTTCATCGTAAAGGGTGTGATATAACAAATATCTCTTTCTCTGTGTGTGCAAATATTAGTACATGTAATTTTTATTTTTTCATCAAATGAATTTTTTACAATTTGAATGAAGTAGTTCAGGATATGTTTATGGAAGAAGCGGTTGCTCGCCACACGGCATTTCTGTTGACTTTAACAAACACCAACACTAATTAACAGCTGGGGTGGACTAGCGGGCGGTAATCCACGAAAAGATCCACGGACTTCATAAACCACATTCAATGCGTGGTCTGCACTGCTCATGGAGCCCATTTAATTGAATGTACCTACCTGTGTATATATATATATATATAGATATATATATATATATATATATATATATATATATATATGTATATATATATCTATCAATATATACATATATAATATATAATATATATATATATATATATATATATATATATATAGATAGAATATATTTATATATATATATATATATATATATATATATATATATATATATTTATTTATTTATTTTGTATTTATTTATAAACGGATACTTATATTTTTCCCTTTCCCTTTGGTGTGTGCTAGTTGTTACTTTCTTATTCATGCTTCTATCAGGTCCGCGTTACACAAGGATAACGAAAGAAAAAGATAAGTTGTTTCAACAGATAAGAAAATAACCTGTATTTTAAGGTACCAAAACATGAAGAAGTAAATTAGACCGTAGGAGGTAAACAGAGAGTAAGTCGAGCTCTATGAAATAAGAGGACAAACTATCACCAATATTTTCCCTTTTCAGGAAAGAAATGTTTAAACGACGCCACAGGAGTCCAGACATTTTCATTTCGTGAAGATATAATTCCCTCATATCAGGTTTAATAAGGGATAAGCCTGGACCCTCCATATTGAAAATCGGATCAATGATGTATCGAAATAGGCTTAATAGGTTTTCACCGGCTCCGCTTCCAGCGTCTTTGTTTTTTTCTGTTGGAGGTGACGTGAGCAGGTTACGAAATGGTTCCTCTGATCTTACAGCATTTGGATTTTCTTTGTTTTATCTGGTATATTATATATTTTCGTTTTTATATTTTTGTTATATTTATATTTCAAATATTTTCTGGTTTTATATCTTGTATTTGCACTTTTATATTTATATTTTTTCGTTTTTATATTTATGTTTAGATTTCAAATATTTTTCATATTTTTGTTCGTTAAGTATAATTTTAAGTATCTGCCATAGCTTCGTATCAGGTAAGCCACCGTCGTGAACAATAATTTATTTTGACAAATGATTGTCACACCGCAGCGAACTCTTGCAAGTCTTTATACACTGTTTGTCCTCTGAAATGGTTTCTTTTTGGTAAATAAATTAAGTAAAATAGATCACTCCAGCTGTGGAAAAACTGAGAAATTTTAAGTGTTCATCTATTGATTCTCTCTAGGTTCGTTTTTCTAGTGGGATTTCACAGGCTTAAGAATTTTCTATTGCTTCGCCTTCCCTGACTCTTATAACCTCCCTACATTTGGAAGGAAAGTCAGTCGTTTCTCTTGTAGTTGAGCCAAACTTTCTTAATTCAACTGGTGTTCCTGAAAGAAAAAACAGTCAACGCAAACTACAACAAAAATAATGAAACGCTGGAAATGCAGGAGGGAATCGGAGATCGAGGGGAAGAAAACAAATTAAGTAAAATATGCGCTTAAGTTTCTTTGGGGCAATCGAGTTTTCTGTACAGCGTATAATCAAGGCCACCAAAATTCGATCTGTCTTTGGGTGGTCTAGTTAAATGCTGTATGAGCCGCAGCTCATGAAACTTTAAACACAGGCTGGTGGTGGCCTGTCTTATAGTGTTACCAAGTGCGCAATCATGGCTAAATTTAACATTAAATAAAACCAAATTTACTGAGGCTAGGGGGCTGCAATTTGGTACGTTTGAAGATTGGAGGGTGGATGATCGACACATCAATTTTCAGCCCTCTAGCCTCAGTAGTATTTTTAAGATCTGACGGCGGAGAGAAAAAGTACGGGCGGACAGACAAAGCCATCTCAATAGCTTCCTTTTACAGCAAACTTAAAATGTTTGGAATTAATTATATGATGTTTGAAGAAGGGGGAAAAATTGTTGTATTCAGAAACCGTCAATTTAAAAAAGCCACACTTATTTGCCACAACTTTCAGCTCATTGAGTCAAAATCAGTGATGCGAAGTTTCTTTTGGCGTAGCAATTAACTCGGCTTGACGTTCAGCCTTCCCCTGCCTAACAGCGGTTTTTCAGTCTAGGAGTAGAAGTGGGATCCCGCTAGAAAGATAACGAGGATACATTTAAAAAAGACAAAATGTTTGAAAAAAAAATATGAGAAAGAGAAAGAGAGAGAGAGAGAGAGAGAGAGAGAGAGAGAGAGAGAGAGAGAGAGAGAGAGAGAGATGGAGAGGGAGGGGGGCATAAAAGGCATTAGTTCCGTTTACTTCAGGGCATCCTCCATTGCTGGCAATAAAGCAGCATGTTTAAATTATGTATATATATATATATATATATATATATATATATATATATATATATATATATATATAATATATGTATATATATATATGTGTGTGGTGTGTGTGTGTGTGTGTATGCGTGTCTGTGTCTGTGTCTGTGTATGTATGTATGTGTGTATGTGTTCATGCGTGGTCATTTCTTTGTGAACTTAGTGTGCTTGTAATTATTATGCTAATTTGTGACAAACTGGTTTCTCTTGAATATATTGTAGCGACCCTTCATTACGTCCACCCTTTTTGGTTAGTCAAGTCTCTAAAACTCGACTATCCTTTATTATTATTATTATTATTATTATTATTATTATTATTATTTTTTATTATTATTATTATTATTAATAATATAAAGTAATATGAACTCCAAAATTCTATAAATAATCTGTACTAATATGCACCAATTAAAATATAATAGGTGTTTTTTTTATTACTTAAAAGTTTATAAGGATATTGCGAATTTCTTTACATTATTATTATTATTATTATTATTATTATTATTATTATTATTATTATTATTATTATTATTATTATTGTATTTGGCTGTCAATAATAATAATAATAATAATAATAATAATAATAATAATAATAATAATAATAATAATAATAATAATAATAATAATAATAATAAGACATGAGCCATTACCTGGCCTTGTTACAATAATAATACTAATAGCAATAACAATAATAATGAATATTACTGTAACCAAGCCTATTGCATTATCCTTGAAGACAGAATATACGTTATGAATAAAAATTCTAATGATAATAGCGACGGTAATACGTATGAGGATAACCTCTCTACGGATTAAGATATTAACATCAAGAGAGCCTCCTTACTCCAAAGGAGCACTGGCATTAGGAGAAGTCCTTAGGGACCTGCTTATATTACAGCAATCAGTGTGAAGATGTATCCTCCGGTTGCTTAACGATGATCACCTCTCAAGCTTCGTTGAGGACCTACGAGCATCACAGCGACTGGTCCTCTTGTTAAGGTCTAATTGGGCATTTAGACACTTGATCGTTCTAGGTCATTAGAACACCCTGGCCGAATTGTAATCTGAATTATATTCGCTTGAACGTTACAGGTACTTTACAAAGGAAATAAGATGTATTTCGTTATTTTGGACCAGTCACGATATAACGTATAATAGGAAGGATTACAGTGATCTCATTTTACAACTCTTCTTAAAATCGCAATACATTGTTTTGGACTTAATCATATAACCTGATTGAGGGAAACCTTTCTCTCGTCACTTAGTCTAAAAACTATTCCTCATAAAGTTTCTCTCAAAATACAAATCCAGATCTTTATCAATGGAATGGAAACCTTTCTCCGTTTCTGACACAGTCGCTATCTTATGATCCTCGTCCACGTATCATGTGAGAGCAAAGTTACTGAGTGGAGAAAATCTTACAAGATTATCACGGGATAGGATGCAATTGTATATACACTGCTCAGATTGACAAAGGGCAATCGGAAAAAGAAGAGGCTTCGAAATGGGAAAGTTTGCCGATGCAATATTCTTCCACTTAATTAAGGAATATTGTAAAAGAAGAAGAATGAGGAGACAAATAGAAATTACTACGCCTCAAAAGCAAGGATGCTGTACTTGAGCCAACGACGTTTGACTGTGAGGAAATGATACGATGGTATTTATAGCACACACTTTCACACACACACACACACACACACACACACACACACATATATATATATATATATATATATATATATATATATATATATATATATATTATATATATATATATATATAATTGTGATGGGCGTGTTAACCACCACACGATATACTTATCCAATTATAGGTTACACCTGTATTCACTAAACAGGATACGAAATTCACAAGGTGTGAAATCGTACCACAACCTTAAACCACAGTGTGCAAAATCAATTCAGGGGTGAAAATAAACACTTGAGAAAAATACTTAAATTTAATACATAACTCTTAGGCAGAAATCACCACCTGAACCTCTAAATACAAAAAAATATGAATAACAAGCACACTTAAATAGTCACTAAACAAATCCCAAATACTCAGCTAATAACAGAAAAACCAACACCATTCAAACATAAAAAGGAGGGGGTCCAGAAAGGAGGAGAAAGACAAAAAGACAGAATAACCTAACAAATACACGCTAATATTCCTAACAACTTCTCCGTATGTTTTAAAGTTCTCCCCCTTTCAAGGCAAGGTACGACTCCACGTCTGGAGGACAAATCAAGGTGATTATCAGCGCTGAATCCAGAAATGTTAAACAGGTGGCTGGCAAGCTATCAAACTGTCCACTGAATACGACAGCAGAGAAAACATTTGCTGAGAGCTTATCAAATGTACATAATTTACCTTGACAGAGAGGTCCCCTTGGCTTTATAACTGAAACCAAAGGCGTTAAGGATAAATCCTGAAGCTGCAGACTGGGAGATCCAAAAAGTAAGTAAGGGGTGAATAATCTCCAGTCCAAGTACATATGCAGAGGCCAATAATCAGTACCAACGGACAATCCAAACAGCGCCCAAGCTAAGTCCAGGAAACAACTGGCTCATATCACCACCGAAGACTTTCATATCCCCACTGGTCAGCAAAGAGCCGGGGGGTTTGGCGGGGGAGAGGCCACTCCCAGAGAAATCACCAAATAATGGAATTTGAAAAAGAGGATTAGTAAAAACATACAACAAGCCAAACACCGGAGAGGAGAAAACTAGCAATTACCATTCTTTACTAATTAACAGTTAAAAAAATCTAATACATTATTAAAAATAATTAATACAATCATTCACCTATCATTAACTGGCAACAAGATGACACCTCCTCTCCGCCAAAGAATTTTTTGTTTTTTTTTCAAAAAAAAAAAAAAATTCTTTGGGGGAGAGGAGGTGTCATCTTGTTGCCAGTTAATGATAGGTGAATGATGTATTAATTATTTTTATAATGTATTAGATTTTTTTTAACTGTTAATTAGTAAAGAATGGTAATTGCTAGTTTTCTCCTCTCCGGTGTTTGGCTTGTTGTATGTTTTTTACTAATCCTCTTTTTCAAAATTCCAATATTTGGTGATTTCTCTGGGAGTGGCCTTCTCCCCCGCCCCAAACCCCCGGCTCTTGCTGACCATGGGGATATGAAAGTCTTCGGTGGTGATATGAGCCAGTTGTTTCCTGGACCTTAGCTTGGGCGCTGTTTGGATTGTCCGTTGGTACTGATTATTGGCCTCTGCATATGTACTTGGACTGGAGATTATTCACCCCCTTACTTACTTTTTATGTGACAAATAATATTCGTCACTTGCAATGGCAACCTCCTGTAACGTCTCTATTTTTCAGTTCCTCTAAATGTCCACTTTTAGTTTTATCTGGTACACACAGCTTAAATTCTTCTACTAACAATAACTCCTTCAACTTGTCATAATCATCCACTTCTTTGGATTTGAACCAGTCCTCTGCATACTGTTTTTTCCCCCTAGCAAACTCTACAAATGTTTGTTCATTACCTTTTTTGTAAATTTCTAAACCGCTGGCGATAAGCCTCCGGCACCATTTTCATAAGCCTTTAAAACTATGGCTTTCACATTTTCATAGTCCGAGGATAAAGATTCGTCCAAGGTCACATAAACTCTCTGGGCCCTACCTACTAACTTGCTTTGGATAAGGGTGGTCCAATATTCCCGTGGCCATTGCAACCTAGCAGCTATCCTTTTCAAAGGATACAAAAAAACTCAGCGACATTACATTCCTGAAAAAGTAGGCACAAATTTTAAAGCCTGTACCAAATTTATAAACAGGCGTACAGATCTACTGGGAGAAAGAGGAGATGGGGGTTTTCCAAACCCTTCATAGCAATTTCATGCTGTCTTTCCTTTTCTCTCTCCTCCGCCTTAAACTTTTCCATATTAAATTCCAACATTTTCAATTCAATTTGTTTGTTCAACACTTCTGCAGTTAGCTCCTGCTTAACCTCCTGATCACCATCTGGTTTTACATTTTTGACACACTCATAAATTTGTAACAATAATAATCCTTTCTTTACAGAGGCATCAAATTCTATCTCTAAATGTAGAGCACCATGCTCCAACTCAGGCCTATTTAACTCTGCGAGACTTGCTTGCCACCCCTCTCCACTCAAAAGTTCAATTATATTAGCCACCTCCATTATGACCAAAAATCACAAAAAGGAATACTTTCAAAAAAATCCTAACTCACGAAGAGGTGTAAAAATGTTGCCAAAAACAAAACCCCTAAAATTAATTTTGCACACAAGTGAATACACACAGGCACGAAAAATCCTGTCAAACGGTCGCCAGTTTGTGATGGCGTGTTAACCACCACGATATACTTATCCAATTATAGGTTACACCTGTATTCACTAAACAGGATACGAAATTCACAAGGTGTGAAATCGTACCACAACCTTAAACCACAGTGTGCAAAATCAATTCAGGGGTGAAAAATAAACACTTGAGAAAAAATAACTTAAATTTAATACATAACTCTTAGGCAGAAATCACACCTGAACCTCTATAATACAAAAATATATGAATAACAAGCACACTTAAATAGTCACTAAACAAATCCCAAATACTCAGCTAATAACAGAAACCAACACATTCAAACATAAAAAGGAGGGGGTCCAGAAAGGAGGAGAAAGACAAAAAGACAGAATAACCTAACAAATACACGCTAATATTCCTAACAACTTCTCCGTATGTTTTAAAGTTCTCCCTTTCAAGGCAAGGTACGACTCCACGTCTGGAGGACAAATCAAGGTGATTATCAGCGCTGAATCCAGAAATGTAACACGGTGGCTGGCAAGTATCAAACTGTCCACTGAATACGACAGCAGAGAAACATTTGCTGAGAGCTTATCAAATGTACATAATTTACCTTGGGACAGAGAGGTCCCCTTGGCTTTATAACTGAACCAAAGGCGTTAAGGATAAATCCTGAAGCTGCAGACTGGGAGATACCAAAAAGTAAGTAAGGTGGGGGTGAATAATCTCCAGTCCAAGTACATATGCAGAGGCCAATAATCAGTACCAATGGACAATCCAAACAGCGCCCAAGCTAAGGTCCAGGAAACAACTGGCTCATATCAACCACCGAAGACTTTCATATCCCCACTGGTCATCAAGAGCCGGGGGTTTGGCGGGGGAGAAGGCCACTCCCAGAGAAATCACCAAATATGGAATTTGAAAAAGAGGATTAGTAAAAACATACAACAAGCCAAACACCGGAGAGGAGAAAACTAGCAATTACCATTCTTTACTAATTAACAGTTAAAAAAATCTAATACATTATTAAAAATAATTAATACATCATTCACCTATCATTAACTGGCAACAAGATGACAATATATAGATATATTTATATATATATATATATATATATATATATATATATAGATATGTGTGTGTGTGTGTGTGTGTGTGTGTGTGTGCGTGCGCGCGCGAAACTGCACAAAGTGCATTTAAAAAAATAGGTACAATGAGCTTGTTTTCCAGCCTTTTACTGTATAGTACATATATTATATGAATATATAATGATTGATACATATACATATATAAGGATAGATAGATAGATAATACACACACACACACACACACACACACACACACACACATATATATATATATATTATATATATATATATATATATATATATATATATATATATATATATATATATACTAAAAAAACCACTTATTGAAATTAAAACACACAAATGCATATCTAAGTATTCTCTTGTACGTAATCACATATCGTATAGTAACGATAATGAGCAAGGTCAGTTATTCAAACGAAGAACCATGACAATACGAAAAAGGGCTTCTATTCTTTCACTTTAAATTTGAAGTCTCGCTGTATATTTTGATGAGTACAGAGTATACGTGGAAATAAGAAAGAACTATGAAACTGTGACGTCAGCAACAGAGGGCAATGAATTTTGATCGTGAGAAAGACGGAATCTACAGAAGGGCTAAAAAAAAAAAAAAACGCATCCTGACCTTTAAACATAAAGTATCATAGTGAAACGCGAGCTGTTTTCTTTCAAGCTTATTATCCATACAGCAATTTTTAAATATATATATAGATAACATATATATATATATATATATATATGTATATATATATATTTATATATATATATATATATATATACATATATATATATTATACTATATATATATATATATATATATATGTATTATATATATATATATATATATATATATATATATATATATATATATATATATATATATACATATAGTTGTTTTCTATACAACTAATATATATATATATATATATATATATATATATATATAATATATATATATATACATACTATATATATATATATATATATATATATATATAATATATATATATATATATATATATATATATATATATATAACATTTCAGAAATGAAAGCAATAAGCACGGATTGTGTGTGTAAAATCTTCACAGGAAAAAAATTTCCCGTAAATGTCAAGATATCAAGAATCCCCCCTTGTAAGCAGTTCACGCTTCTCCCCCATTGCAGGAGAATGGGCGACAGATCCTACAGGTTTTTTGTAGATGAAGACTTATGGGTTTGACAGGCTTTCTTGGTAAAGCTTGGACGGTTCTCCAAGCAAGGATGTTATTCAGACAAGATTGCTTCCTACGGGTAAGAGTAACTCCTCGATATAAAAGGATTTATTTCCTCACCTAAGACGAGGGGAATTCGTGAACAAACAATTGGGCAATTTGTTTTTAAGGATGCTGCATTTTAATCTCCTTCCGGTATACTCCCATCTTTCAAAAGTTCAAGCGAACGTGTAATACATTACTACCCTAATACTCTTTCTCCTTGCCTTTTTATACATTTTTTATCTATTGCTAATTTATTAACTATTTTTTCTTCTTTAATAAGAGGTATCTCTTCTTTCTGTACTTCCCTTTACCTCGTCTGATTTCTGCCCAGTGAACGCAGTATTTTTTGGAAGTTTGAATTTTAAGTCAATGGCCCTTTGGGTGGGCGTGTTCCATAATGAAAACAGGTATCAATCTAAATGAGAATAATATAATCCATAAATAAAGCATCCAATTTTGAACTCCTGGGAAAGGTATTACTCCCCAGAGAAATTTATGAGATCTATCCAGTGAACACTGGAACGATAGATTCATTTCCTCATAGGAGGACAATTCCCATCTGTGTGCAGTGTCAATCATTACTCAGATGGAAAAGTTGTTAATTAACTCTCACGAATGTTTTTTGGGTATTATGAGAATATCGCTGCATGAGAGATTGGAAAATGGTGAAATAAGAAGAGGTGATAAGAGATTCACGATTGAGATGGTATGGGCATGTGTTGAGGATGGATGACGAGGAGGGAGTGAAGAGGGATTAGGAAGAACCTTTTGGAGGAAGAAGATCGAGAGGGAGAGAGAGAATGAGATGGCGAGGTAAAATGAAGGAAGATATGAGAGAAGAGTTTGTTGGAGGATAATGCTTTTGACAGAAGGCAGTGGAGAAGGCGCGTCAGGCAACCGACCCCCTCAAGTAAGGATAACGGAGGGGAAAGAAGAATAATGAGTTTTCTTTCATGCTTCGTTTACCAGATTTTTAATCACATCGTCATGCAGTCCATCATTACAAATATCTCATTACCAAGTGAGATCTTTGATGCTCTAAATAGAGAGACAAAGATTCTCCTCAGACAAAGGGTTTGTATTTTTGGTTTGATTCCTCTCTCTCTCTCTTTTTTTTATTTTTTTTTATCCCATTGGGTGGGGAAAATCTGACTAAACGGCTGTTTGAATTCCTCAGTCTTAGATAGATTTGCGATCTCCAAATGCTCATGATGATATTGTATACCTGAACAGAAGTAGATGAAGTCTAATTTTCATATGTAAATTTTGATTTTATCTTATACGTTCATTTATAGTCTGGTCAGAGGTACACTACGATGTAGAGCTAGCAATGTCACCACGTCCTTTCAAAACTACATTTGTGTTTACAATTTATCTCTGTCTGTTGTTTACAAACTATTTGTGTGTGCTGTTAAAAAACTAAGAGAGAGAAATTTCTATTAGGAATGGCAGAGAATTTTCCTTCCTCTTAACTGAAATTCTTACAAAACAACATATCTTAATTTGAAAAAAAAAATCATGATCAATCTTACCCATGATTGTATCACTAAGAAAGTAAGTAATACAAGCAATGCCTTTCGGTTAACAACGGTGCACTCAAAGGTGTATCTTAAAAAAAAAATTCGCAGCCGCAGGTAATTAAGCCTTTCGATCGCTCGTTCGTCAAGAATCATGAAAAAGGCTGCTGTCTTAATGAAAGCCGAAATGAGGGCAACTGTACTTCAAGCTGAGATTATTATCATTGTTATTATTATGCTAAATAAAGCAACAGTTAAGAGAAGTAGATCCTTACCGAGGTAGATGTGGAGGTGAATCTATAAGCAAAATATCCATTAGCTTATAAGCACCGTGGGACAATACACTATATGTGCAGATACAGAAAAGAAAGTAGTCAAGAAAATCAGGCCAAAATAAAAAGAAATATTAAATAATAAAAGATAAATCAAGCAAACAAATGGATATTTAAACTGATACAGACTTTCGAAACTTGTGCTGGCGTCCTATATTTTTTTTTCAGTGCTGGCGTCCTATATTTTTTTGTTCAGTGTAAAAATAAAAGAGTAAAATAAAGTATAGGAGCAAAAGAGCGAAATGCTAAATAACTAATAAGTAAATGCAAAAACACCAACAAACAAATAAATATAAGTAGGTGAAAACTAGGTTTAAAATGTACTCTTTAATCTGTTTACTAAAAGCAGAAACTGGGCGCAAAACGAACAGAAATAATATTAGAAATATCCAACAGGAAGGTTGCTTAATGGGACGCTAAATCTTTAAGCGTATAATAGAGCTATTAATCTCGTGTTGCCAAGTTGTACTGGGATTTTGACTCCCTCTTCCTACATTCCGACGAAAATTGAACTTATGAATAACACTGTAAAGTAACAAATATAAAGGTAGGTGATGGGAACAAATCTAAAAGTATTGTTTAAACGAAAACACTGACTAAATAGCCAGTGAGAAATAAGCTAAGTTAAAAAAAATTATGAGAAAATTTAGTTTCAAATTACAAGCAACGATACTAAAACGGTACATTGATCTGTTGTGATATCAAGACAACCACACGACAACAGATAAAGACAATTACCAGAGCTGAGAAGTATTCGATTTTCCATTCTCTTAAAATATACCATACAGAATTCCCAAGAAGCCGAAGAGTACCATATCTAACAGTGGGTGTTTTTTCATGCTAGCAGACATAACGCCCATTTATAGTAAGATTGTCCGTTTTTGACGCCAGGAGTCGCTTCAACAGTTGCTGTGCAGTCTAGTGTTTTTGCTTGAGTTTTTGGTTACGTCCATGGGGGGAGGGGAGAGGTAGGATGAAACCCCATTATAAACCATCTCAGGGGTCACCACTATAACCCTGCCAAGTTTGATGCCCAAAAGACCAGCCGTTTGGCCATGATTAAATGACACACGGACGGACAGACATAACGCCCATTATAGTAAGAAGATAGACACGAAGTTTAAAGTCAAAGGCGCCTTCTTCCTCTCTCTCTCTCTCTCTCACTCTCTTCCTTCTCGTCAAAAATGGAGCGAGATAGTCTTCTCATTTTCACTTATATTGCTCCCGAATGACGTCATTCCTTCTGACACAGAAAGAGTAAAGTCTTCCAAGGATTTCATCACTTTTTCGCAAAACTTCTTTCCAATTGTTCTTGGCCTTTTATCCTTGATTTTCCCTTTGGAAGACATGACTTAAATTTTTCATTATAAACGAAGCGGATGATCTGGATGATAATAACATAATCAGCACTTGTCCGTCGTCAAGGTTGACTCTATCGAAGGCTATCAGTTTACTTAAGTTAAAACAAATAAATTTATTTTCCTGGATTTTTTTTTTATTATTGATTATTTTTTAAGCACTCTAAGCTGGTAGGATTGATATGATTTTATCTCTCTTTCACTTTTCTGTGATGCCTAGAGTAAAAGAAATCACAGACCTTTTATCATTCAAAAGGTCTGTGTACTGTACTGTGTACTATACTGTGTACTGTGTACTGTATATTTTTGCTGCCATTTGAGGGGGCTTACTTATTGCTTCTAATGTATTTTCCTCTGAAGGTAGAGAACAATAATGAATTAATTTCATAATAATAATAATAATAATAATAATAATAATAATAATAATAATAATAATAATAATAATAATAAATAATAAGGCTGCAGAAGGAAGTGTAGGGGCACAAGAGACCAGCTCCTGATAGACAAAATGGTAATGAAGAACAGTAGGAGAAGAAAAACCAACCTAAGCATGGCATGGATAGCTATAAGAAAGCCTTCGACATGATACCACACACATGGTTAACAGAAGCCTGAAAATATATGGGGCAGAGGAACCATCAGCTTCCTCAAAAATACAATGCGCAACTGAATATAATACTTACAAGCTCTGGAATAAGACTAGCAGAGGTTAATATCATGAGAGGGATCTTCCAGTGCGACTCACTGTCCCCACTACTCTTTGTAGTAGCCATGATCCCATGACAAAAGTACTGCAGAAGATGGACGCTGGGTACCAACTCAAGAAAAGAGGCAAACAGATTTAACCATCTGATGTTCATGGACGACATCAAGCTGTATAGTAAGAGCAT
>NC_087207.1:15605359-15616011 GCF_015104395.2 Macrobrachium nipponense
AATTCAATTATTACTTTTGCATAATAAACCGAGAGAGAAAAATAAAACTCATGCTACCGCCCCTTTTACCGGGTGGAATTTTCATTCGACTCCAATATGCAAATTCTGCATAAATCTCCGGAACTTGCCCTTTGAGTTGAACTGAATACAGCATTTAGGCCAAATGCCATGCACTGGGGCCTATGAGGTGATTCATCGCTGAAACGGAAAGTGACAGTAAAAGGTTTAAAAGGTGTAACAAGAGAAAACTCGTTGTTGCGCTATGAATCAAGTGTAAGGAGAGGGTGAAAAGTAAGAGGGAAGAAAGAGAATATGACAATATGTACAGTAAAAGGAACGAAAGGGGTTGCAGCTAGGTGGCACGCTGCAAGGAACCTTAGTAATGCCCTCCCACAGTACTGAGGGCACTATCCCTTACGGACTTGCCCTTTGTACTGCAGCCTCTAACTACTATAGTAGATTTACATCAACCGTGGGTCCTGATGTCTAGGCCAGTCCTTTACGACGCCTTACTCATTGGCTGATGATAAGCCAATTACAGGGCTGGAAACTCTCAGTCTCTCGGGAGAGTTCAGAGATGCTGGATGTATGTTCCACCTCTCCTTTCAAAAGCATCCCTCAGGAGAGCTCGGGGCACAGAACTGCCTATGTGAACTCTCTCGAGAGACTGAGAGTTTCCAGCCCTGTGACTGGCTTATCAACACCCAAATAAGGAGCGTCGTAAGGGACTGGCCTAGACATCAGATGCACGGTTGATGTGAATCTACTATAGATTATTTTTCTCTGTGATGATGCGACTTCTCTGTGGCAACAGAAGAAAAAATGAGAAGAGTTAAATATATATTCTCTTTTTTTAATTAATTCTGTTTTTTTTTTAGATGAAAAAAAGACTAAATTAATTCTCCGTATCTGTTAAAAAGTTAATGGCGCATAGATTCGTTTTCTGAAAGTATTTGATTTTGGTAATCAAAATTATAAAAAAACAATTTATATCTAAGGGATTTGTAATTGAAAAATAGGATCTTTATGGTTAAAAATAGAAGTTGTTAAAGGCTCTTTGCTTTATTTTTCCCAACCCGTGTCTCAAGTAATATTTATATAACTACATTAGCTTGAATTAAGCTATTGATCTTTACTTCAGTGCTACTTCCATTTATATTCCGCTTTGCTCCTCTATTTCTTTCCATAATCTGAAATTCTGTTCTCCGAAAACATTACGGTAAGTGAATACATTTTTTATACCTTTTTCAAAATAAGAATCTGCATGTTTTAGATACTGCCAATAGTACAAGATTTTCTACTCTACCTTAAATCTCTCAATATAAACTTGCATCCTCACGAAGGCTCTAACTACGTGAACTCTGAATCACTGTTGCAAAAACCATTTGAACTTTGCAGAACTTGGATTGAAAAGATCACGCTGCAGACCTAAGTGGTCGTTTATGAATGAAATGACTGAGATGTAGCCACCAATGATCATTTATCAAAGAAAATCCACATAATGTACTGACAAAATGTGACCACTTTGGCAGGAACTGCATGTAACCCTAATAACAAGTTACATAATTAATAGCATAATACACCCGGGACAGAGTTTTTAACAATTATTATTATTATTATCATTAGGAAGGAGGCCTTCTCTGAGGGCAGTAGCATTGAATACAATAGCTGTTTCAACGGCATTTAATTTATATAGAATCTTCTCAATTCTTCTTATTATCTTTTCTCGTCAGCATGTAGCTGGTGTATTAAGTTTCCTAAGGACATGTAAAGATTTTCATTTGTCTTAGGTTTATTCCTCTAACGTGTCGACAGCGCACAGGCAGTCATCTATGAGAGTTTACAGTACAGTGAATTAAGATATGTTTTACAAGTATTTATAGCATGCAAGGTCGTGTACAATCGGTGGCCGTGGCGGGTATACGTAGTCGGTTGGTTTCTTGCGCCATTTCTTCTTATGATGGTGGGAAGAAACTCTGTTTTCTTTTACCGTGTTGATAGTTGGTTTTTTCTCTAATATATGTAATGCTTCAAGATAACGTAGGCGTTTTCGGTCCGGTGCATGGTCAATAATTTCTATGTTCTTTATAAGCTCAGCTCTTTCTGGTCTCCTGTTATGTTTTTCCCCTATAGTTGAATGAAAATGGCCCCTTCTTGAAGATGACACGAGAGACGCTTGGAGAGTCTGGTAGTGGTCATCCCGATATAAGAATGGTGGCATCCATCCACCGAGCATGTGAATTCGTAGATGACACTCCTCTCTTCAAAGACGTTTCTGGGGCGCCGGGTTGTTTCTAAGAAGCAGCTGGCTGGTTTTCATGTTTTTGTAATAAATTATGAGGCTAATTTTATCACTTTCTGTAGTGGGGGAGACATTTTCACTGATTATTTTCCTTATAGCCTTTTCATCTTCCAAATATTTGTGGTGCATATGATTTTTATAAAATATTTTTATAGCTCCACTTTGGTCGTTAGTTACGGTCGTTCTTTCTTGGTGCCATTTATTTATGGAGTCCCTCGTTTGGCGTCGACCATACGGTTTGAAAAGTTATTATTAATGAGAACTTGTGTAGACCTTTCGATCTCCCTGGTGGTTTCTCTCCATGTGGAACAGTGTGTAAGGGCGCGGCGGACGAAAAAGGCATCTACCACCGATCTTTTATACATGTCTGGGCACTCGCTGGACCTCACTTGTTTTCTCCCTTAATTTCTTGGTGTTGTAGGCTTTCAGGAGGGGATCTTTGTTCTCTCTGTATCTGGCTCCATCCATGTCTAATCTTTTTCTACCATTCCGTCCTCTCTGTTACTTCGTCGGGGTTGGGTTTCTTTCTTCGTGTGTCGTTGTTTGATACCTCATCCTCCCTGTCCGTCTTCTGTGGCATCGTCTCTCAGTTCGTCTAATTCGTTTGTCGTGTGACATTTCCCTTTCCAGTTCTTCTCTTTCTTTTGTTGGGGAGAGCCAGTTCTTTTTCTTTATGTTCCTTACTTGGTCTGCCAGCCTCTTGCTCTGTTTGGGGGTGTTATTCCTCTCATTCCAGATGTTGACCAATCTTCTTCTATATCCTCTCTCCGTCGGGTTTCTTCTGATGTAGCATCTCCATATTTCCTTATTTTCTTCTCTTGTCCATTTCTTCTTTTCCTTTTTGGCCTCTGTAGCTCCAATCTCAGGCTGTTCATTACTGTCGTTGTGGTGATCAGTTGCTGGATGACGACCTCCAAGTACCTGACCGTCTTCCCCTACAATTTGGGTTGAATACCTGGTTGCCGGACGAAGCTCCTCTGTTGCCAGAGGTTCCATTTACGTCGTTGTCGTTTATTCCATCATTTCTTTCCATCATTGCTGAGTTTTGCTATTTAACCCATAGCTGGACCCTACCCCATCAGGGATAGGTACTCATTTACAGCTGAGTAGACTGAGGAAATTATGGTAAAGATCCTTTCCCAAGGAATCAACGCCGAGGAGAGCGGTCACCCATCCAACGACTGACCAGCCCCAATGTTGCTTAACTTGACTTAAGTCTATTGACGACCTAACCCACTCCTCCACGGCGCCACATTTATTATTATTATTATTATTATTATTATTATTATTATTATTATTATTATTATTATTATTATTATTATTATTATTATTATTATTATTATTATTACTCTAAATAGACAGATATTTGCAATGAAGATGCATGATAGAGTTTTGAACAGCTAAAAAAATCATAAACAATAAATTTTATGAAAGGTTTTATAAAATTAAAAAAAATTAATAAATGTGATTACTGTTCAGAGTTGTTAATGAAAAGGACAATTAAACTGCGAGCCATGATGCCACATTTATGGCAAAATAACAGCTAATATCTCACCGGGAAAATATATCTAATAACCCACCTGCCTCTGAGCACCAACATGGTGGACCAGCTGTTTAGGCGTTAGTTTTGCTTTATGTTCGCCAAACCTGGCGTTAACGATCGCTAAAGCAATAAATGGCGGACTGAGTGTGAGAAATGAACCCATAACTATAATAGGAAATAATTATTCTCTCCTCCATTTGGCTGGAATACTTATTCGTTGGTTTGGCCTTTAAGATTTGTGCTTACTCTAACTTGTTTTATAAAGGTATTTATTAATAGGCTGAAGAAGTTTACTACTAATGGTAAATTCACTATTTATCTCTCCCTCTTCCTTTCCATCTACATCTATCTATAGTCATCTTTCTGTATGTATGTTATTCTTTATTTATATATAATATATATATATATATATATATCTATATATATATATATATATATATATATATATATATATATATATATATATATATATATATATATATATATATATATATATATACATATATATATATATATATATATATATATATATATATATATATATAGTATATATGTACATATACATGTATGAATGTATGTATATAAAGCTATCCTACATTAGCGTAGGCTTGAGCAAAGCAGAATTGAAATAGTTCTCCGAGGAAAATATTCTCTTACGTTAATCATTCATCCCTCCTTATCTTGACACAAAATCTGTTTATTATTCTAGTGAATATACACCTTAATGCGTCTGTTCTGGAGAGGCTCCCCCGTGGTGACGTCATGCTTCATGAAGATTATAACAGCTGAGGAAACAGAATTCTGCTGTATACTCTTCTCATATTTGGCTGTGAGTGACCCGTCAGACTTGAGTAACTCCGAAGTTAATAATTCACCGCGTAATGTGACCATACACATTGTGATTTGACGGACATTGCTAAATCATTCCATCTTACACGGAATCTCACTATTTCCCTTTCCCGCAGAGTTGAGCATTTCGATTTACTAGGTTACATATGCTATTCAAGCGATGGTTTATCTGCTAACTTCCTCGTTATTATTTATTCTTTATTCCATCTGTTATATTTATAGAGTTCCTTGCTCTTATCTCCCATGCTTTTGTTTTAATACAATTACTCTTTCGTCGCATTCCATATGAATGAGCAAACATTTTAAATATAACAATAATAATAATTGCAAATGACCACGACACCAAAAACTATATATAACCTTAATAATGCCAAAATAACAACAAAAATTAGAAGTAAACAAGTTACAAATTGAATTTGTGGGTTTCTTTTTCAAAATGATAATAACAAAGCTAACATCATTGATGAAAGAATAATAATAATAATAATAATAATAATAATAATAATAATAATAATAATAATAATAATAATAATAATAATAATAATAATAATAATAATTGCAATTGACGACCACATCAAAAACTATTTAATAATGCCAAAATAACAGCAAAAATGATAACAACCATAACATCACTAAGGAAATAAACAAAATGCATAACAACAGTATCTACAATATTAGCAACATAAAAACCATAATAACAACAAGACCCCTAACAAAATGACCACACAATTTCATTCCCCCAAAGGCACCGAGGCAATCCGGCGCTTCTCGATTTGCTCCCATTCCTGAAGCCTCCTCACTCCTTCCTCCCACGCTGGTCATTCTCGTGGATGGAAGCGAAGGATACCGAGATTGATATCCTATTAAGATCCTTCCACAAAAGGTGTTCTCAGTTCTAAATGGGACTTGGTTTCCATTCAAAAGATGCGTTGGGTGTGCTGTTATTATTGATGACTATGAATATCCTAAGTCCATTAGCATTTTAGATTATTATTCATTAATAAGAAAAGTCAGAACTTTTATCAGCCTTCATAGAATGGGATGACTTTATATTGAGAGGAGATAAAAAGCAACAATTTAATACAAATGAATAATTGTAGATATAATTATAGACATAAAATAAGGGACATAGATATGTGCAGACATAAATAACGATCAAAGTCCTCAAAAAACTAATGCGATAAAATCACATATTGCCACTTGGTGTGCGCGCATGTGTGTGTGTGTGTGTTTGTCTGCAGGAGAGAGAGAGAGAGAGAGAGAGAGAGAGAGAGAGAGAGAGAGAGAGATAGGATTATGTTTAAATAAAGGCAATGAATGGACGTTTCTTTAAATTCATTCTGCCGTGTCCACATGCATGTGTGAGAGAGAGAGAGAGAGAGAGAGAGAGAGAGAGAGAGAGAGAGAGAGAGAGAGAGAGAGAGAGAAATCTTGTATAAATAAAGGCAATGAATGAATGGTTCTTTAAATTAATTATGCCCTGTGCACATGCATGAGAGACGAGAGAGAGAGAGAGATGCACCAAACGTCCCTTTTCAGAGCCAGAATTTGCAAAGACGCGCTCATTCGTGACTGGAATCATTCGTGCACGGCTGGCATGAAAGGCAAAACTTCCGGCCCCACGAGGCACCGACACGAGACGATCTTGCCACGTGGTTTTTTTTTTTTTTTTTTAAACTTTTTTTTTTCCTTGCCTTCTCCAGGATTATGTGCTGCTGGATATTCATGAGGAAGACTTCTGTTTTTCCCCTGCTTCAAGAGCCGGTTTTCATTATGATTGTTGTATACTTATTCTAGAATCTATATATTATTATTATTATTATTATTATTATTATATTATTATTATTATTATTATTATTATTATTATTATAATGAAATGAGCCCTTGGATACAGAAACAGCTTGGAGGACGCTCATTAAAACAGCGACCTGACAAAGGATTAAGCTGAGAAGAAGAAGAAAAGAAGGAAGGAGGAGAGAAAATGTCTAAGTGTAGAAACCCTCACCTCTTCAGGTGGAATTCAAGCCTACATATCTGTGGGCATCGACAATTTCACCCTCGCTTAACAAGCATGGGTTCAAATCTCAAATGAAAGGTCAGTTTCTTCACAATTTTCCCGTCTTGATTCATTGTTTACAGTAGTAAGTATGACTAAAAAATGGTATATAGAATCGAGATATAGACTAAAGAGATCAGTAATAATATAATAATAATAATAATAATAAATAATAATAATAATAATAATAATAATAATAATAATAATATCATGAGTCTATAAACAAAGAAACAATCCGCCAAATCCCTTGTTAGTATGGGGTACTTAATATTTAGAATAAATCTCAACAGAGTTTCTCGGAATATGTTCAATTCCCCTTTTCAGTTTTAATTGAAAAGGGGAATCAGACAGATTCCCGAAATCTGTCTAGATTTATTTTTAAACATATGTAGTACCCATACATAAACTGGGGATATCTCCGGTAATATAATAATAATAATAATAATAATAATAATAATAATAATACAATAATAATAATAATAATAATAATAAAAAATAAAAATAATAATAATAAGAATGAAAATTTAATCTCACACACCTACACATGCATTAACACATACACACATCCACACACCACACACACACACACATATATCTTATATATATATATATATATATATATATATATATATATATATATATATATGTGTGTGTGTGTGTGTGTGTGTGTGTGTGTGTGTGTGTGTGTGTGTTAATGCGTGTGTAGAACTTTACACATATACGCCTATTTCAGGCAGACAGAAGACGAACGGATATATAGACATACAAAAGGTACCAACAAAATCGTCCAGAATTTTCCTTTTCCAGATATATTGGATCCTTCTAAACGATGAGGCAAAAGGCCAAAATATGGCCTCGTAAAACATTCAAAAGATGCCCAAGGCAGATTTTCAGAAGCCAATTTCTTTTACGTTGATAGACCTCTATTATGAGTCGCATAATTTGGTGCTTCACTCTTTTTTCCTTCTTCTTCTTCTTCTTCTTCTTCTTCTTCTTCTTCTTCTTCTTCTTCTCTTCTTCTTCTCCTCCTTCTTCTTCTTCTTCTTCTTTACTGGTGTCGTGTGATTCAGCGGTTGTTGTCGATCTGAGCCGAATTATTATGAAAGTGTCCCACTGTTTATTAGGAGACTAGCTTTGTTCATGGTTTTTAATGTATGATGGCGCTTACAGAGGACAATATAGATCCACATGATCACAAAATACAGCAGCAAAACACTGATAAAGGTAAAGATAGAGATGAATATCATCTCTGGCTGTCAATGAATATAATATGTTTTTGATACGACATACAGTTAAATACAAACGATGACAATGAGTAGTTAGTTACTTGTGGATGTTCTCAGATATGTTCAGAGGATTCAGTATCGAAGATACCAGTTTCTCCTGTATTTCTCAGTGTGTTTGCATAGTGCATTGTACGTATTTCCCTTTGCACACTTTAAATATATATATATATATATATATATATATATATATATATATATATATATATATATATATATCTATTATTAGTATTATTTTCCTCGCAGGGGGGTGGGGGTTAGTGCCATCAGTGCACCTTATGCAGTGCACTGTAGGCATTGCTTAATGCTCTTGCAGCGTCACTCGGGTGTGGGATTCAGTGAACACAGGAGAAAAGAGAGAATCCCACATTTTGGAAGAGGCTGGCAAGTTTTTGTCGAGTAAGTTAGCTCTCATGTGTTGCAAATTCCTATGTTAATTATCCACCCTCCAATCATCAGACGTACCAAATTGCAGCTCTCTAACCTCTGTAGTTTTTATGTTATTTAAGGTTAAAGCTAATCATGATCTTGCGTCTGGCAACGTGATGGGACAGGCCACAACCGGGCCGTGACTGAAGGTTTCATGGGGCGCGGCTCATACAGCATTATACCGAGACTACCGTAAGATGGATCTGTTTTCGTTGGCCTTGATTGATGGCTGTACAGAAAACTCGATTGCCCCGAAGAAACTTCGGCGCACTTTCTAATTGTTTTATCTCGTCATAAATATTATGAATTCGATATATATATAGAAGAAATATTTGTCGAGAGTTGGAATTTAATTTGGTCTGTTGCCCAAACAGCTTTTCTTCCTTTCCCTTTATTAGGCAACAGATGTCCGCCGTCATTCCATTTTTCACCGGAGACACATTTCCAGTTCTTTTCGCGAAATGTATTTCTTTTTCAATATCAGAATTCATAAACTATCTGTTTTCCTTTTCACTCAGTTCTCTTTTCACAATATGAAATCGTAAGGCATTTTATCCCTTACACCAACGAATGGATTAAAATGATTGAACAACAACAATGTAATAAAAAGAATAACATTTTCCAACATTATTACTCTTGTATAACATAACTATTGCCCATACGTACACACTCTCACACACGTATGTTTGTGTGTGTGTGTGTATATATATATATATATATATATATATATATATATATATATATATATATATATATATATTTATATATATATATATATATATATATATATATATATATATATATATATATATATATATATATATAACAGTCCGCAAGATTAAACGAAAACAACGCAGTATATTTTTATCTGACCCCTTTCAAGGATTGGCTGTTACAGATAAAAAAAATAAAAGATGAAATGCTTGCTTGGACTTTAATAATGAAAGCAACTCTTTTGTAATTGGTTGTTTGATGAGCGAGAAAAAGTGACTCTGGATGTGGTTAATTAACAGTCAGATCTCAAATGGAGCAATGAATGGGGCTCCCTGGCACCCCCTCTACTAACGGGGAATTTGCGGGTATGGTATATCGTTATTCGTCTTCTTCATCTAAGCTAAGAAAAACTTACTATAGTAGATTCACATCAACCGTGCATTTGATGTCTAGGCCAGTCCCTTACGACGCTCCTGATTGGCGGTTGATAAGCCAATCACAGGGCTGGAAACTCTCAGTCTCTCTCGAGAGTTCACATAGGTAAGATGTATGTTCCACCTCTCCTTAGGGATAATTTTGAAAGACTTATACGTATCCCTCAGGAGGGGTGGAACGCAGATCCTACCCATGTGAATTCTCGAGAGAGACTGAGAGTTTCCAGCCCTGTGATTGGCTTATCAACAGCCAATCAGAACTGTCGTAAGGGTCTGGCCTAGACATCAAATGCACGGTTGATGTGAATCTATTATAGCTTCCATACATACAAAGTCAGGCTCCCTCTCAGGGCAACCATGTACATGGTAGGAGCAGTATTTCCATTACTCTCTCTCTCTCTCTCTCTCTCTCTCTCTCTCTCTCTCTCTCTCTCTCTCTTTAATTAAGCTTTCGCTCCGGAGAGGAAAACTGCCTTCTCTTCATTTTTGTCGCAATGTTCATAGCTACACAAATGTCCTGGTCTTTTCTCACCAGAATACCAAATCATTATGCAAGACGTTTCCTACTGTCTCCATTCCGAGACAGAAAATGAGGTACTTTGCCAAGTGACTTTTTCCTTTTTTATGGCTTAAAGGCGAGGAGCATTGACCTACTTCCGTGGTACTTTCTAGTTTATACTGACAGAAAAAATGTACTTTGTAATAATAGCAAACAATAACAATGATGAAATAATAAAAAAAAAAATCTACTGTTAATAATAATAATAATAATAATAATAATAATAATAATAAATAATAATAATAATAATAATAATAATAATGCACCAAAGTCATTAAAAACAGCGACTCCGACTAGGGACTACCCGAGAAGGACTGCATTATGATGCAAAAATCATGAAAGTTTCTGTCATTTTTCATTATCATGCAATGCGTTTCCCCTAATTTTCTTTTCGTATTCCTATTTGTGTTTCCTTCTACCTTTTTTTCCTTTTCAAGGAGTTGTCCTTGAAATCCTTACGAGATTCTTTTTCTTCCGTTTCTG
>NC_087207.1:15621511-15624011 GCF_015104395.2 Macrobrachium nipponense
CGGCTTTTTGAATTCCTCAGTCTTAGATAAGATTTGCGATCTCCAAATGCTCATGATGATATTGTATGCCTGCACAGAAGGTAGATGAAGTGTCTAATTTTCATATATAAATGTTTGATTTTTATCTTATACATTCATTTACTAGTCTGGTCAGAGGTACACTACGATGTAGAGTTAGCAATGTCACCACGTCCTTTCAAAACTACATTTGTGTTTACAATTTATCTCTGTCTGTTGTTTACAAACTATTTGTGTGTTGCTGTTAAAAAAACTAAGAGAGAGAAATTTTCTATTAGGAATGGCAGAGAATTTTCCTTCCTCTTAACTGAAATTCTTACAAAACAACATATCTTAATTTGAAAAAAAAAATCATGATCAATCTTACCCATGATTGTATCACTAAGAAAGTAAGTAATACAAGCAATGCCTTTCGGTTAACAACGGTGCACTCAAAGTTGTATCTTAAAAAAAAAATTCGCAGCCGCAGGTAATTAAGCCTTTCGATCGCTCGTTCGTCAAGAATCATGAAAAAGGCTGCTGTCTTAATGAAAGCCGAAATGAGGGCAACTGTACTTCAAGCTGAGATTATTATCATTGTTATTATTATGCTAAATAAAGCAACAGTTAAGAGAAGTGATCCTTACCGAGGTAGATGTGGAGGTGAATCTATAAGCAAAATATCCATCAGCTTATAAGCACCGTGGGACAATACACTCATATGTGCAGATACAGAAAAGAAAGTAGTCAAGAAAATCAGGCCAAAATAAAAAAAATATTAAATAATAAAAGATAAATCAAGCAAACAAATGGATATTTAAACTGATACAGACTTTCGAAAATTGTGCTGACGTCCTATTTTTTTTTTTTCAGTGCTGGCGTCCTATATTTTTTGTTCAGTGTAAAAATAAAAGAGTAAAAATAAGTATAGGAGCAAAAGAGGGAAATGCTAAATAACTAATAAGTAAATGCAAAAACACCAACAAACAAATAAATATAACGTAGGTGAAAAACCTGAAGTTTTTAAAATGGTTACTCTTTAATTCTGCCTTACTAAAAGCAGAAACTGGGCGCAAAACCCCCCCCAAAAGACAGAATAATATTAGAAATATCCAACAGGAATGTTGCTTAATGGGTACGCTAAATCTTTAAGCGTATAATAGAGCTATTAATCTCGTGTTCCCAAGTTGTACTGGGATTTTGACTCCCTCTTCCTACATTCCGACGAAAATTGAACTTATGAATAACATTGTAAAGTAACAAATATAAAGGTAGGTGATGGGAACATATCTAAAAGTATTTAAACGAACACTGACTAATATCCAGTGAGAAATAAGCTAAGTTAAAAAAAAAAATTATGAGAAAATTTAGTTTTCAAATTACAAGCAACGATACTAAAACGGTACATTGATCTGTTTGGTTGTTGGATATCCAAAAGTAACCACTTGACAACAGATAAAGACAATTACCAGAGCTGAGAAGTATTCGATTTTTCATTCTCTTAAAATATACCATACAGAATTCCCAAGAAGCCGAAGAGTACCATATCTAACTGGGTATTTTTCATGCTAGCAGACATAACGCCCATTATAGTAAGATTGTCCGTTTTGACGCCAGGAGTCGCTTCGACGGTTGCTGTGCAGACTAGTGTTTTGCTTGAGTTTTCGGTTACGTCCATGGGGAGGCGGGGGGGGGGGGGGGGGTAGGTAGGCTAAAACCCGTTATAAACCATCTCAGAGGTCCCGGCCCACTATAACCCTGCCAGGTTTGATGCCCAAAAAGACCAGCCGTTTGGCCGTGATTGAATGACACACGGACGGACAGACATAACGCCCATTATAGTAAGAAGATACACACGAAGTTTAAAATCAAAATCGCCTTATCTCTCTCTCTCTCTCTCTCTCACTCTCTCCTTCTCGTCAAAAATGGAGCGAGACAGTCTTCTCATTTTCTCTTATATTGCTCCCAGATGACGTCCTTCCTTCTGACACACAAAAGAGTAAAGTTTTCCAAGGATTTCATCAATTTCTCGCAAACTTCTTTCCAATTGTTCTTGGCCCTTTTATCCTTGATTTTACCCTTAGAAGCCATGACTTAAATTTTCACTATAAAAGAAGCGGTGATCTGGATGATAATAACATAATCAGCACTTGTCCTGTCGTCAAGGTTGACTGTGTCTAAGGCTATAAAGTTTACTTAAAACTAAATACATATCGTTTCCGGATTTTATTATTATTATTATTATTTTTAGTACTCTAAGCAGGTAGGATTGATATGATTTTATCTCTCACTTTTTTGTGAGAGTAAAATAATCACAGACCTTTGATCATTCAAAAGGTCTGTGTACTATACTGTGTACTGTGTACTGTATATTTTGCTGCCATTTGAGCTAGTCTTACTTATTGCTTCTAATGTATTTTTCTCTAAAGGTAGAGTACAATAATGAATTAATTTCATAATAATAATCAATAATAATAATAATAATAATAATAATAAAATAATA
>NC_087207.1:15626511-15681511 GCF_015104395.2 Macrobrachium nipponense
TGGGGGTCATAACCCCTTTTTTCATACCCTTATTTTTTTACAATATTTGAAGTTGACAGCTAGAGCCATTAAATTTTTATCATAAACTCCCCCTCCCCCCAAGAAGGCTTTAGACAAAATCCAAAATTCGAGAGCCATTTCTAAGGGGGTCATAACCCCCCTTTTTCATAACCCTCATTTTTCACTGCTTTTGGAGTTACCAGCTAGGGCAAGCAAATTTTTACCATAGACTTCCTTCCTTATATATATATATATATATATATATATATATATAATATATATATATATATATATATATATATATATATATATATATATATATATATATATATATATCATTTAATATGTATTTATTTTAAGTCTATGTGTGCATGCACTAACCTATTCACGCGCGTGGGAATTACTGTTTGTACGAATCAAAATCTGTTAATTAATGATAATCTCCTTACAACATTCACTACCATAAGCGTATGAAATTCTTCCGAAGAAATGAACAATACAACTGAATAGAGGATTTTTCAAAGAGTTCTAATACGAATCGAGACGGGGGACTAAAGTAAAATTCTTTCTCCTCGCACAGAGCTTCAAATCCTCCTGAACGAGAGCGCGGGCGCAATTTGCGGCCGCAAATGACTCTTTACCTTCATATTTCCCAGGAAAAAATGTCGGGGGATACCTTTGCACCGCTCAACTAATTCCATCGAATGTTGCTTCGTGGAAAAAAAAAACAAGAAGGCAGGGAAATGTGTGGATGCAGAGGATAATCCCTTCCATTAACGCGTATTTTGAACCGGTATCAAGACGGTGGGTGGGTGGAAGATCAGACGAGTTCCCAGTCAAGTGAGTTTCTTTTATGCCAAGGTTTTGTCGTTCTTGTTTGGAAAAACGATTTCGACTACTAAAAATGATAAACAGAAATAAACATTGCAATTGCGTAATTGCCAAAAAAAGAGGGGGGGCCGAAATTAAACTCATTATAACCGAGGAAATTATTTCCCGAGTTGCACTGTTCGGTTGAGTGAGTGATTTACGGAAGTGGCCTGACCACAACCATGGTTGCTGATAACGATTTAACAGCCGTATCTATTGTTTCCCTCCTAATGCAAAGCTTTAATGTTTATTTTTTTATGCCGGCATTAAAACACAGATCTTATCCTAAAAGCCTATATTATTCATGGCATATAAATGTGTTTTCCCTAAATATACACTTAATTTCAAATCGTTAAAATAATATTGCCCACTGTGAAAATTTTAATTTTACTCTGCCTGTCCACGTCATACACACAGCACATAATTATACGCATGCATATTGTATATATATATATACATATATATAATATATATATATATATATATATATTATATATATATATATGATATGTATATATATATATATATATACATATATATATATATACAATATATATCATATATATATATATATATATATAATATAATATATAGTATATACATATATATATATATAAGCTGGAGCAACGCTCAGTTAGAACAGTGACTGGTTGGGCGTCTGACGGGATGAAGTCAGCACATTAAGCCCTTTGAACATCCATGGATTCATCCCAATATACTTACAGAGAAGCGGAAAGGATAGTAACTTTAGAAGTTTGTCCATAAACAAAAAAGTTTACTTAAAAACATGAGTCCTCAAAGCTTACCAGCGGTTAAAATCGAATAGTGTTCGGTTCCCCTATAAATTAAATTCATAAGCCATTTCCGTTAATTTCATGGGTTCGCCGTAATCCATTGCACGTGCTAATTGGATTTGTATTAACTTGAAATGGTAAATCATGTCATTTAAATGGAAACCATTATTTAAAACCTAAGTGAACAGGGAGGACCTAATCAAAATTTTGATTTGGAATATACTACGTGGCTTAGCTATATAAAACTGAATTATTTATTACATACTCACATGAAGAGAGAGAGAGAGGATGGAGGAGAAGACGAGAGAGAGAGAGAGAGAGAGAGAGAGAGAGAGAGAGAGAGAGAGAGAGAGAGCAATGACAGGTATTTATCAGTCGGTTTGGACTACGAAAGTCGGAGTCTGCAATCATGTCAAATTTTGTTCCCAGATTCGGATAAGGAGGTCATTTGGCTTTCATGAAAACGAAATAATCAGTTCTCCCAATTTTTCTGACTTAACTGTCTAACTCGGAAACCCAGTTTGAGAAATCTGAAACTACTGAGCAAGCAATTTTTCATATGACGTCAGCGACCAGTTCTTTTCACAACGACAGGTTTTATCAATTAATCAGTGTTTTTTTTTTTTTTTTTTTTTTTGGTGGCTGGTGGGATATTGGTTGACGCTCGAGGGCTTAAACGAAATGCAGTGAGCCCCACTGATAGTATCCGCATAAATGAAAGCGGCATTCATCCGTGAAAAAACAGGAAATATACCTACAGGTAATATGAATTGTAACGTTGAAAAATTTCCACCAACAGTGGAGTTTCACTATAGCAGATTCACATCGCCCGTGCATCTGATGTCTAGGCCCGTCCCTTACGACGCTCCTCATTGGCTGTTGATAAGCCAATCACAGGGCTGGAACTCTCAGTTTCTCTTGAGAGTTCACATAGGCAGGATGTATGCTCCACATCTCCTGAGGGATACGTCTTTCAAAAGTATCCCTCAGGATAGGTGGAAGATACATCCTGCCTATGTGAACTCTCGAGAGATACTGAGAGTTTCCAGCCCTGTGATTGGCTTATCAACAGCTAATCAGGAGCGTCGTAAGGGACGGGCCTAGACATCAGATGCACGGGTAATGGAATCTACTTATAGGATTGTATGACAGTAGAACGGCGTTTGAAGGTAAATGGGGGAAAAGCAGTACGTGGAGCGCTGTTGACAATGAGCACGTGCCAAAGAATAAAAGAAATGAAGCTGTATTCTACCAAATATACGTACAGTCCCAAAAAAAGAAAGAAACGGATGACGAGAGTCATGTGAAATTTCACAAGCTCAGCCCACAGCAGGCATGGTTACAATGAGACCCGATAACCTCTGGGGTATGTGCTTAATGATTGAATGATTCGACAATGACGGGGAGCGATGGCATGACGGGAGTAAGTCAATTACAGCCCTCCTCTTTCAGTGTTTTCTACGGGCCTGGGCAAGTTGGGGCATTAAGTTGCTGGCGGTATTTACCGTATATTGCAAAATTGTTTCAAGTCTTAGAGACCAAACAAGGGTTAAAGCAGATTACTGGAATAATTAAGAAAAACGAATATAAGCACTTACTATGACTTACTATAAAGAGCACTAAAAACTCTAAATCCGAATCTTTAATCGATTGAAAATAAAATATTCTCATAGGGATTCGCTAAATAAAAGTTTTGACCTTCGTTAAAGATTCTTGGTTTCAGTCGGCTCCGGGCTAGAAAAGGTTAATGGGTTGCCAGTCAACCAGACTCTGCATTTATTAAATACTATAATAAAGCACCGTCAGTATCGAACCCACTTCCATCCACGGCATTACGCTGCCAAAATCCCAGGGATCCATCGGTCGCTTTTATGTCAAATATCAATTAGAGTCGATACATATGAAAGTTCCTTGATTTGAGGGCATAATGTTAATAGCTTGACTAAAACATAATAACACGTCTCAAAATTCAGTGCAAGAGGAAATAGTATTCGTAAAAATTACGAAAGCTGCTGACGACCAGCAAAACTACGTCATTTTGTGGAATTCTTCGTATATTAATAAGCACTAATATTAATACTAATTAGTATTCGCTGTGGAAACTACGGCTTTGTGACGCGTAATTCAATTATTACTTTTGCATAAACCCAGAGAGAAAAATAAAAGTCATGCTCCCGTCCATTTTACCGGGTGGAATTTTCATTTCGACCTCCAATATGCAAATTCTGCATAAATCTCCGACGCTTCCCTTTGAGCTGAACCGAATATAGCATTTAGGCCAAATGCCATGCGCTGGGACCTATGAGGTGAGTCATCGCTGAAACGGAAATTGACAGTAAAAGGTTTGAAAGGTGTAACAGGAGGAAATCCTCGCTGTTGCACTATGTAAGGAGAGGGTGGAAAATAAGATGGAAGAAAGAGAATATGAAAGTATGTACAGTAAAAGGAACGAAAGGGGTTGCAGCTAGGTGGCACGTTGCAAAGAACCTTAAGTAATGCCCACAGTACTGACGGCGCTATCCCCTTACGGACTTGCCCTTTGTACTGCAGCCTCTAACTACTATAGTAGATTTACATCGACCGTGCGTCTGATGTCTAGGCCAGTCCTTTACGACGCTCCTTATTGGCTGTTGATAAGCCAATTATAGGCTGGTTTCCAGCCCTGTGACTGGCTTATCAACAGCCAATCAGGAGCGTCGCAAGGGACTGGCCTAGACATCAGATGCACGGTTTATGTGAATGTGCAATAGATTATTTTTCTCTGTGATGATGCGACTTCTCTGTGGCAATAGAAGAAAAAATGAAAAGAGTGAAATACATATTCTCTTTTTTTAATCAATTCTGCTTTTTAGACGAAAAAAATACTAAATTAATTCTCCCTATATGTTAAAAAGTTAATGGACCATAGATTATTTTTCTGAAATTATTTGATTTTGGCAATCAAAATTATAAAAAAAAAAAACAATTTCTTATTAATCTAAGGATTTGTAATTGAAAAATGGGATCTTTATGGTTAAACATAAAAGTTGCTAAAGGCTCTTTGCTTTATTTTTACCAACCCATGTCTCAAGTAATATTTATATAACTACATTAGCTTGAATTAAGCTATTGATCTTTACTTCATTGCTACTTCCATTTATATTCTGCTTAACTCCTCTGTTTCTTTCTATGATTTGAAATTCTGTTCTCCGAAAACATTGCGGTAGGTGAATACATGTTTATGCCTTCTTCAAAATAAGAATCTGTATGTTTTAAATACTGCCAATAGCACAAGATGTTCTACTCTACCTTAAATCTCTCAATATAAACTTGAATCCTCACAAAAAGCCTAAGGCTCTAAATACGTGAACTTCGAATTACTGTTGCAAAAACCATTTGAACTTTGCAGAACTTGGATTGAAAAGATCACGCTGCAGACCTAAGTGGTCGTTTATGAATGAAATGACTGAGGTGTAGCCACCAATAATGTATTGACAAAATGTGACAACTTTGGCAGGAACTGCATGTAACCCAAATAACAAGTTACTTGATTAATAGCATAATACACCCGGGGCAGAGTTTTATCAATTATTATTATTAATTTATTATTTATTATTATTTTATTATTATTATTATTTATTTATTATTTAATTATTTATTTATTAATTATATTATTACTCAAAATAGACAGATATTTGCAATGAAGATGCATGATAGAGTTTAGAAACCGCTAAAAAAATCATAAACAATAAATTTTCTGAAAAGTTTTTATAAGATTAAAAAAATAAATGAATAAATGTGATTACTCTTCGAGTAGTTAAAGAAAAAAAAGGACAATTAAACTGCGAGCCACGATGCCACATTTATGGCAAAATAACAGCTAATATCTCACGGAGAAATATACCTAATAACCACCTGTCTCTGAGCACCATCAGTATGGTGGGTGGGCCAACTGTTTAGGCGTTAGACCGGCGAAAAACGGATATTCATAGTTTTGCTTTACGTTCGCCAAATCTGGCGTTAACGATCGCTAAAACAATAAATAGCGGACTGAGTGTGAGAAATGAACCCATAACTGTAATGGGAAATTATTATTCTCTCCTCCATTCGGCTGGAACACTTATTCATATGTTCGGCCTTTAAGATTTGTACTTACTGTAACTTGTTTTATTAAGGCATTTAATAATATGCTGAAGAAGTATACTACTATGGTAAGTTCACTCTTTACCTCTCCCTCTTCCTTTCGATCTACATCTATCGATAGTATCTTTCTGTATGTATGTTTTATATATATATATATCTATATATATATATTATATATATATATATATATATATATATATATATATATATATATATATATATATATATATATATATATATATATATATATATATATATATATGTATATATACATACTACTATATATATATATATATATATATATATTATATTATATATATATATTATATATGAAATATACACCTTATGCGTCTGTTTCTGGAGAGGCTCCCCTGTAGTGAGGTCATGCTTCATGAAGATTAAAACAGCTGAGGAAACAGAATTCTGCTGTATACTCTTCTCATATTTGGCTGTGAGTGACCCGCCAGACTTGAGTAACTCCGAAATTAATAATTCCCCACGTATGTGAACATACACATTGTGATTTAACGGACATTGCTAAACCATTCCCTCTTACACGGAATCTCGCTATTTCCCTTTCCCGCAGAGTTGAGCATTTCCATTTACTAGGTACATATGCTATTCATGCGATGGTTTATCTGCTAACTTCCTTATTATCATTTATTCTTTATTTCATCTGTTATATTTATAGAGTTCCTTGCCCTTATCTATCTCCCATGCTTCTGTTTCATCACAATTAATCTTGTGTCGCATTCCATATGAATGAGCAAACATTTCAAAGAATAATAATAATGATGATGATAATAATAATGATAATAATAATAACAATAATAAAAATAATAATTGCAAATGACCACGACACCAATAACTATATATAACCTTAATAATGCCAAAATAACAACAAAAATTATAATAACAACGATAACATCATTGATGAAAGAATAATAATAATAATAATAATAATAATAATAATAAAAATTGCAAATGACGACCACACCAAAAACTATAACCTTTAATAATGCCAAAATAACAGCAAAAATGATAACAACAACCATAACATCACTAAGGAAATAAACAAAATGCATAACAACAGTATCTACAATATCAACAACATAAAAACCACAATAGCAACAAGATTCCTAACAAAATGACCACACAATTCCATTCCCCCAAAGGCACCGAGGCAATCCGGCGCTTCTCGATTTGCCCCCATTCCTGAAGCCTCCTCACACCTTCCTTCCACGCTGGTCATTCTCGTGGATGGAAGCGAAGGATACCGAGATTGATATCCTATTAAGATCCTTCCACAACAGGTGCTCTCCGTTCTAAGTGGGACTTGGATTCCATTGAAGAGATACGTTGGGGGTGCTGTTGTTATTGATAGATATGAAATTCATAATCATTTAGCATTATAGATAATTATTATTTATTATGAGAAAAGTCTGAACTTTCATCAGCCTTCATAGAATGGGATTTATGTTGAGAGGAGATAAAAGGCAACAACTTAATATTAATGAATAATTATAGATAAAAAAGGGAACACAGATGTGATATATGCAGACATAAATGCGTGTGTGTGTGTGTGTGTGTGTGTGCAGGAGAGAGAGAGAGAGAGAGAGAGAGAGAGAGAGAGAGAGAGAGAGAGAGAGAGAGAATTCTGTATAAATAAAGGCAATGAATGAACGGGTCTTTAAATTAATTCTGCCATTGCACATGCATGTAAGCGAGAGAGAGAGAGAGAGAGAGAGAGAGAGAGAGAGAGAGAGAGAGAGAGAGAGAGAATTCCGTATAAATAAAGGCAAGAATGAACGATTCTTAAAATTAATTTTGCCATGTGCACAGGCATGAGAGAGAGAGAGAGAGAGAGAGAGAGAGAGAGAGAGAGAGAGAGAGAGACTTCCTCATAAATAAAGGCAATGAATGAACGGTTCTTTAAATTAATCTTGCCATGTGCACATGCATGAGAGAGAGAGAGAGAGAGATGCACCAACGTCCTCTTTTCAGAGCCAGGAATTGCAAAGACGCGCTCATTCGTGACCTGGAATCATTCGTGCACGGCTGGCATGAAAGGCAAAACTTCCGGCCCCGCGAGGCACCGACACGAGACCGATCTTGCCACGTGCTCTTTTTTTTTTTTTTTTTTTTTTTTTGTTTTTTTTTTATTTGCTTGGCTTCTTCTCTGGATTATGTGCTGCTGGATATTCATGAGGAAGACTTCTGTTTTCCCTGCTTCAAGAGCCGGTTTTCATTCTAATTGTTGTATATCTTATTCTAGAATCATATTATTATTATTATTATTATTATTATTATTATTATTATTATTATTATTATTATTATTACTATCATTATCTATAGTGATGTATTTGTGACACCTTCTTCAAAAATGTACATAAAACAATTTTATTTCCAACTACGATTCTTACAAATACATCGCCATGCATTTGTTTTCTTACTGATAAATAATAATAATACGTCAACAACCAATGTTGTTACGACGCCACTCTGTAATACGAATTGCATCAATCAATCCACAACGTCTTCGCAGAGTTACCTTGTTCGAAAAATCATTCGATTCTCCGTGCGTAGAATTTGTATCAGACAAGTTCCCCCTCGTAATCTCCATGCCTTTAACGCATGTAATCTATTCAGTCCTTCTCACATCGATGGATGTGATTATTCTGGGTAGGAGATATTTAGCACCTCCGTAAATTTAGAATATTGTAAAACCCATTAAAACGAAGCAGTTTAATCGGAGCATGCTGCCAATATATCTCCCCCTTATGAACGTTCTATTGAATTGACGATTCCTTAGACATACAAAAGGTACAAACAAAATCGTCCAGAATTTTCCCTCTCTAGATATTGTGGATCCTTCTAAACGATGAGGCAAAAGGCCAAAAGATGGCCTCGTAAAACATTCAAAAGATGCCCAAGGCAGATTTTCAGAAGCCAATTTCTTTTACCGTTGATAGACCGCTATAAGAGACGCATAATTTGGTGCTTCACTCTTTTTTCTTTCTTCTTCTTCTTTACCGGGTGTCGTGTGATTCAGGGGTTGTTGTCAAATCTGAGCCGAATTATTATGAAAGTGTCCTACTGGGTTTTAATGTATGATGGCGCTTACAGAAGACAATATACGTAGATCATCATGATCACAAAATACAGCAGCAAAAAACTGATAAAGGTATGAGTAATAGTGAAATTAGAAATGAATATCATCTCTGGCTGTCAATGAATATAATATGTTATTGATACGACATAAAGTTGAATACAAACGATAACAATGAGTAGTTAGTTGTGAAGAGTTCTCAGATATGTTCAGAAGTTTCATTATCGAAGAGAGCAGTTTCTACTGTATTTCTCAGTGTGTTTGCATAGTGTATTGTATGTATTTCCCTTTGAACACATTTCAAAAAAAAAAAAATTATATATATATATATATATATATATATATATAATATATATATATATTATATATATATATATATATAGCTATTCCTCTATATATCTATTATTATTATTATTTCCTCGCAGGAGGGGGGGGGAGGGGGGCGGTAGTGCCATCAGTGCACCTTATGCAGTGCACTGTAGGCATTGCTTAATGCTCTTGCAGCGTCCCTCCGGATTGTGGGATTCAGTGTCCACAGGACAAAAGAGAGAATCCCACATTTTGAGAGTAGATGGAAAGTTTCTGTCGAATAGGTTAGCTCTCATGGGTTGCAAGTTCCTACGTTAATTATCCACCCTCCAATCATCAGACACCAAATTGCAGCTCTCTGAACTCAGTAGTTTTTTTTCCGTTATTTAAGGTTAAAGTTAACCATGATCTTGTGTCTGGCAACGTTATAGGACAGGCCACAACGGGGCCATGACTGAAGACTTTATGGGCCGCAGCTCATACAGCATTACACCGAGACCATCATAAGATTATGGGCTGTACAGAAAACTCGATTGCCCCGAAGAAACTTCGGTGCTTTTTCTACTTCCTTTCCCTCGTCATAAAAATGATGAACTCGATATATGCTATATGGAAGAAATATTTGTCGAGAGTTGGAATTTAATTTGGTCTCTTGCCCAAACAGCTTTTCTTCCTTTCAATTTATTGGGGCAACAGATGTCCGCCATCATTTCATTTTTCACTGGCAACACATTTCCCTTTCTTCTCGCGAATTGTATTTCTTTTTCAACATCAAGATTTATAAACCATCTGGTTTTCCTTTTCACTCAGTTCTCTTTTCACAATGTGAAGCGTAAGGCATTTTTTCCCCTTACACCAATGAAGGAATTAAAATGATTGAAGAAAAATAATGTAATAAAAGAATAACATTTTCCAACATTATTACACTTGTATAACTTACCTATTGCACACACGTACACACCCTCATACGCATATGTTTGTATATATGTAAGTGTTTACATAATAAAAATATGGAATGTTAGTCCGTATATATAAAAGACTAAAACTAAAGAGGTCAACCAGATTGCTTGCAGGAATGTGATCAGACTAGAGACGCTAAAGATGACGTATACAATAAAAGTAGGCTAAGATAACATGCCGTCACCTGTAGTCATTCAATTGTTTATAAACATTAGTCCAAGCTCCCTGCTTGAGACAACTACCGCGACCTATAATTCAAACGGCCTACGTGATCTGTAGCGTGTCTCATTTGATTGTGTGTTCGTATGTAACTATGTCATCTGATAGTATGTTCATATGTTCGAGCTACTATCTGCTTCCTTCATAACTTGTAACAGAGATGTAGAACAGGCAGAAGAGAGTTAGCTATCGTCATTAGAAGACCTGTATCTCTTTACCTAAGCTTTATCATGTAGAGAGAACAGAAGTAGCCATCATCATTGGCAGAAGCGATCAAGCTATCGTCATAGAAGACTTGTACAATCATATCTGATCTTCACCATGTAAAACTTCAGAAGAATATATATATTTTTATACTTCGTGTTTTCTACAAGAACCTCCTCACCGAATCATCATGAGTTTACGATGAGTTTAACACATCGTCGTCATAAACAAGAAGATAATCCCGACTTCGTAAGTGATCTACAAACCCCAAGACACTCCATTGAAGATGGAAGTGCAATACCAACCGACTTAGCGTAAAATTATCGCAAGTCTAACATTACCTCATAGGGCGACTTATCAATGCAGGCAACAGCCCTAAAAGTGGTGGCATGCGTACCAGAAGAACTCTACAACTTCTCCGAAGAAAAACCAGAATAATGAAGTATCATATAAGAACTCTTCAACGACGACAAAAGCAACAGATTCTTCAAGCAACTTAGTCTCATCGTTTAGTTAATAACTTCAAGAAACAAACCCGACGTGTCCTTTTTCCTACGGCAACGCAAGCTTCGTCTCTCATTAGAATCATTCAAGAAAACATCGTTCGTGAGCGTTTCCGGCACTTCAAGAAACAAACCGAACGCGTCTGCAGCATCGGATCTTTCAAGGGCTCGAATCATCGAAACAACGCGCACGGGGGAAACTGAAGCCAAACCAGGTCATCTGCTAAATAGAGAAGGAGAACCAAGGCCGTGTGTCGTTATCGGAACACCGTGACTTCCCACAAAAGCAAGCTAAGTACAATTTTTTATTCATTTGGAGTAACTTTGAGTGTTTCCTTTGCAGGTCGAATTTCGTTATTCCTGTGGCTGAAGTTACGAGACATTCTTAATCTTACTTTTTTACAGAAATTATCTACATCATTGAGATTTCGCTACTGCGAGTTTTTTATCTTTGAGTGTCTGTTTCCAGAAGTTCTACTGAAATATCATAATCATATACTATGTTAATTTTATCATTTTGGGTGATTATTAATCCCTTACGTAACAAATTATATTAAACAGTGAATATGCGTTTACGCAGTGGATGTCTGTATTTATACAGATGCATGGATAGGGTCGTTAAGCACCGTAGTGATTAGAAAACACACAAAAACAAGTGGAACACCCGTACAAATCTAGATACATTAGAGGTAACACTATTTCGGGCCATGACAATAAATGCTCCTTTGCAAAGTCCCGATCGCAGTTTTAGCCTTGAGTTTTTTGAGTTATATATAAAAAATCGAACCTCAATGACTCAACTTAACTTTAAAAATATGGCTGGATTGCAAGGAATAACATGTCTGTAAAAAAATTTCATCAGGCTAAATGCGCTGACCAGGATCCTTCACTATTTCAAATTTTAGCAAAGAATGAAGTACAAACAGTTAATATTGAATGCAGTAGTGATAACTTGTCTTAATAGTAATCGCTCAGTTCCTAATAGTTCGTCATTCATTGCTATAATACGTAAACCAGCAACATAATGCTAAAAACACACAATACGTTGCCGATGGTAATAAAGAGAAGGATCCTAATTATTACAAAAAGAAATAGAAACAGTAGCCCGTTCAGAATCAAACAAGCAAACTCGGTGACTGTGTCACCTAGTCAAGCGGTCAAGGTCAGTCAAAACTGCCGAAGTGTTCAAAGCATAGCAAATTCCACACAATAAGCGACTCTAGCAGAGTGGGGAAAAGCGATGTTGGTTCATACATGCCAATATCTTTTTGAATTAAAAAGGATTTTCCTATGAAACACACGACCGTATAAAGTAATCAGAGCAGGTTTTCGTTTTTTTTTAATACATAAGTTGTTATAAGTAGTGGTGGATAAAGCCCGACTGTACGCGCAGTAAAAATTAGAATATCTTGTTTATTCCTTTAGTAAACGTAATATCCTGTATTTACGGACTCACTGTCTGTTCGAACTTCCCTAATGAGAAGTCCGGATAAGCGAGCGCTTACAGATACCTCTATAGTTATAAAAAAACATTGATCAGTATGTAGTGTAATTGTAAGATTCATCTAGGGGTATACAAAATATTATCTTACATCCTGCTAAATAAGGCGTGTTTATCAAAGGGAAATCCTATCAAAACCTTCAAACTATTAAAATCCGTTTGAACAAAAATGAGACAGTTAATCAAATAATAACTTATATAAAGGAACTATACATTTGTCTCATAAATCGTAACATTGTTCAAATGACCCAACAGAATTCTCCCACAACCGCAGTCGCACTTTGCACGCAAAATCTCGAGAAGCATGCACCCTCGAATGTCTTAGTGCGTGTAAAAAGACTTTGCTGGAAATGAAATTTTAATCCTTCCCGACACTCTGAAATATAACGATTTCCGCGAACAAAGCCCTAGACACGGTTGACACAGCAACAAGTTAATCTAGTGATCCACAAACGTATACATATCGTGGATACGGAAGTTATAAATATCGCATTTTTTTATTGTTGCTAACTTTTAATCCCGCCCAATCAGTCGTGGATGAATCTCTCTGTTAATCTATCTAAAGTAATATCCGTAAAGTCATTCAAGCAGAGGTGATTCAGCAGAAATTTTTTTTTATCTTTTATCTGAATACCAGGAAGTTTCTCCACTAGCGAGTGATCTCTGGGAAAAAAACGGATGTAATTTAACACAAAATACGGTCTAAGGACAAACATAAAGCTATAATACGTACCTACGTGTAGACTCTCAATGAAATTTTCAAAATAGAGATAAATGACGAAGTTGAAAAATGTTAGTAATAGGAGTCATTAGGAAATCACATAAGCCCATATAATTTTTCCCTCAAACGTCATGCCATAAAAGATCGGACTTGGCGTATCTGCGTAGATTTCTGGTCGCTTAAACAAGGAAACGACTCCCGATAGTTCCAGTGCCATGTACCGACGACATCTTATCTCTGTTAGGGTTAGAATAAATTTTTCACCAGCTGGACTTACTTAAAGGCTTTTACCTGATACCATTACCTAAGTGATTGTACCTCATACACCGTTTTCAGCAACAGTCAGGGGACATTATCAATTTTTTACGTATGCCTCCGGCTTACGTTGCGCCCCAATTACAATATAGTGTTTGGAGACTTTTAGGGGATAACCTACATGCCTATATGGATGATCTTGTAATCTTTTCTAATACTTAGAAGTACATTCACATAAAGTAGAGCTAGTGCTACAGAGACAAAGACAAATAATTTCAGAGTAAAATATCTAAATGTGAGTTTTTTAAAATCGAACATGTTTATCTAGGTTTTATGTGTCTAGTCAAGGTCTTAAAGTAGTCCATGGTAAGGTGTCGGCTATTCATAACTTTCCGGTACCTATTAACGTAAAAGGGAGATACAGCACTTTCGCGCTTTAGTGGGTATTACAATCGATGTAAATATGTAACTCTTCAATCATGACAGCTCCTTTAACAGATCTTACGAAGAAGAGCGTAGATGATTATTTGGTCTAAAAGCATCAACAGGCGTTCGATATCTTAAAAGCGGAATAATGCAGCTTACCTAACTTAAAAATCCCTGATTTAAATAAGGAATTTTTTTTTATTGCAACAGACGCCTCAGACCAAGGGGTAGAGGGATATACTTCAGCAATATGATAAACAGTTCTTCCCTATAGCTTTTTTATTCACGTAAACTAAAGCCCTCTGAAAGTAAATATGCAGTAATAGGCAAGGAAGGGCTAGGTATCTTTAACTCACTAGTACATTTCAAGTTCATAATCTACGGCTATCCTGTTAAAGTCCTCACTGAGCATAAGTCACTTACCGAGTTTTTCAAAGGCTTTAATCACAGTCCAAAAGGAAGTCGGTGACAAATGATCATTCAGGTCTTTGGAGCCAAGATAAGATATCTACCTGGGAAAGCAAATATCATAGCTGACGCATTATCCCGCAATCCCGCACCATACAGCAAAGAACCATTAATTGGACTAAAAGATATAGAAACATCCGTGCCTATTGTTAAAACTGTATCTAAACAAGAAAATTCCTTAACCCAAGAGATCGCGAGCATTGAATATCTGGGTTGGAGCGCAGAACTGTTACAAACTGAACAAAGCAAGAGTCAACAGACATAACCCAAACAATAAACACTTCGAATGGAAACAGGGTCAGCGGCTAAGCAAAAACAATAAACACTTCGAGCAGAAACCCTAAAGCAAAAGTATATTTAAAGATATGTGTATCAGAATAATGTAATCAAATGTAATATTATATGTAGGTCCGTGACGAGGAAAACCCGAAGAACACAGCAGATGACTAACGACCAGGTAGTAGTAATAATCTCTTTCATACCAATCGTCATAAACTGGTTGCATTCCGTCATCCAGGGTTCCCTACTATGTCACAGAAAGCCAAATCACTGTTTTACTGGCCTACAATGCTTACAGATATAAAAAGCACATAACTGATTGTAACACGTGTCATGAAAACAAGGGACACACTAAGACACCTGTCAGTTAAGGGCCTATCCTGTGCCAAATCAATCCTTGAAAGAATATACGTAGAATTATTAACAGAATTACGAGTCTGACAGAGGGAATAAACACTTCTTAGTGTTAATAGTTCCTTGACACGTTATATAGAATTAATAGCACTAAAAACAAACACCGCAATTGAGTGCGTTAGGAATATTTATGAGTGCTAAATCAGTAAATATGGAATTCAACACATAATAATCTGTGACTCGGGTGGTGTAAATCAATAATAATCTCCTTAACACGTTGTGTGAATTCCTTTCCATTAAGAAAACCAATAATATATTTTATCACCAGAGTCAATCGGTTTTGGTAGAATAACGGATAATTAAATAGGAAGTGTCAATGTCTTACGAGTTAAAAATCGTGATATTGGATCCGAACTGGATTATAGCGGTTCTCGCGGTTTTAAATACCTTTATCATTTATATCTTGTATCTATAGAATTGATGCCGCAAGTAGCCTTATACGGTACGCCGCTAGAACACTTTTCCACATATTCAAGCCAACCATTAATTTATCAAATATATATAAAAAAATATATAAATAATTATAAAAAATAAAAATAAATATGGATACAAGTGGAGTCAATATATACATCCGTAAGAAGTCGGAAGGGTTACAAATTATAATAAAAGGAATCACGATAAAATCAATAAGCACGCAAACGTAACCATAGATTAATTAAATATCCAAGTATATATGCGTAAAGATTTGAACTCTAACTTAACGCTTTAGTAATGACAAATAAGCTAAAAGTTCAAAACACATATCCAAAACCTACTGACATATTGTCTGTCCCGGTGATTATATTCGTAGTCAATGAAAAAAAAAAAATAATAATAATAATAAATAAATAAATAAATAAAATAAAATAAAAGAGATTTTAAAGTCAGGAAGTCTAGAAGTGAAAATGTTATCTATGAAATAATCCTATATGAATCTTATACAGGGCTAATAATATATATAGAATTTGTATGGAAACCTTTTTCATTAGTTTGAATAAGGAATATTTAATTTAACATAATTACAATTATGCAGATTTCCAACATGAAACTAATATATGTTCAATTTTGGTGGATACCTGTTTTTTTTTCAGACATTCTTTTCGTGTGGGTCGAGTATTAAAAGATAATAAATTTATCCTAAAGTCGTATTTATTACAGCAAGTAACGTAACTCTTAACTCTTAGCTGGCTGAGAGCAATCTCCTGCCAAGTGACGACGTCATCATTGCCGTATCAGTATTTGTTCCTTTTAACCTCAATAATCTGCTTACACAGGCTTCATCTCGCGCTTGCAAAGCAGGTTGCTGGAGAAAGGAATGCTTAGCCCGAACTTCTCATGGGCAAGGCAGACGTTAGGTACAAGTGTCTATCGCGTATTGCGCAATGCAACTTGCAATCATTTTTAAAATTAATAAACAAAATAAGGAAATAGAATTTCTATAACATCAAAATGAATTAATTTTTTTTTCTGAACCTCATAGACAATTAGAGTCAATAATTCAGCTTATGACATGGGTAAACGGTACATTTGAAGAATTATCAAGTTATGGATATGAAATATTTACTTGCAACATTAGCCTATTACAATTCAAGTAAAACATTCATGGGAAAATGTCACATTTTCTTGAAAAACCCAAAGTTTATTTAGAAATTAGTTACATAGTGGGTTTTTTCGTTGCATCTCCTACCTATTAATAAAGTTTTTTAAATTAACCTCAGAGGATGCGCGCGAGAAAATTGAATATGAAACTTTTGTTAGGGGCACATGGGATCAGATTTTATCACAACTTGATTACAGTTAGCATAGAAAATACAGAATCATGATTAATCTTCTCTTTGACTCTTATGCGCCTGGCAATCTTACAAATAGCTCCGTTTTCCACTTCTTTGTCTAGTAACTTACTACCAGTAATATCGAATTTTCTTTGAGATTCGTAATGATATCTATTTATTTTTTATATTATGGATATTTTTACAGTCCTCATAGACCTGGATAGGTTCACTCATTGTTAATGCCATGGATAAAAAGTTTGTACAGCTGACTCTTTTGAATTCCAAAATATCAGCGAATTCATGTGGGTTAAGTCTGGTCTAAATGGCTCTCTCCCCTCCCGTATTTGGATGTTGTCTGAATTTACTTTGCCCTTGTGACAAGTATAATTTCACTTGCAGGCTGATTAATGGAACCTGGTTACAGTATCCTGCAGTAAGAGAGTTTCACATCGCAACTTCAAAAAATCGTTCGTCGCAGCGGACGACTACAGTCAAGTAACAACCGCCTACAATGTGAAAAGGAATTTCATGGACTTCTTCGACCGACACCGTATCTCGTCGTTAATCTCGTTTAATGCGGAATGCTCCGGCTGGCTGTCGGAATCGACTACAAAAGGGACATACTTCCGACAAATTACGACCCGAAGGATATTCAACTCTACTTTGCTGGCGAAGGACTCGTGCTGGGGATGTTTTTTTTATTCATCGCGAACGTAATCGTGTAGCTTAGGATGCAGAGAATAACGTATGAGCGCAAAATAGAAACGTTGGACCCGCCCAGGCAAATTTTCCCCTTGTTTTAACCCTGTGAAAATAGGCCGTTTCATTTGGCTATAGGTGGTTGTCTGGAACTGTGTAATGGACGAAAAGTTGTTCGAAAGCTAGTTAAATGTGAAGTAGTATAACCTCGGTCATGTATCCTATATATATAAATGATCATAAATAACAGAATCGAAATATATTTTTTACGTGTACGCAATAGGAATCTATTATATAAATGATCATAAATAACAGAATCTAAATATATCTTTGCGTGTACGCAATAGGAATCTATTTGAAGTGCACATATATTAATCATAATTATATGAATCCATATACATATGTATAAACAAATCAGGTAGCCTATAATCAATCTGTTACCTTTTATCTTACCAATATCTGCAGTTATATATGAGTTAGTATATTGATTAATGAATCAGATATATAACATTTAGCATAAAAATCAACGAATCAATCAGCATAAACATTAATAATTATATCAATTCATATATGAAATTTTTTATCAGTTAAAATATGATTTTTATCATGTTAATCTTCATTCTATGCAATTATCAGAGTACATTAGTATTTTCTGTAGCATATGTATCTTAATGAGATGAAGTGAAAAAAACTGTATCATTATTATCACGTGATCACTATTATTTACCAATATCTTGTTTTATATTTTTTATTACTTGAATCAATTCATGTACACCATGAATTTTTATTTTTATTTACTTATATATATATATATATATATATATTCACATAGTGTCTGTATCACACTCCTATAAGTCAAATGCAAGTCAAGTTTGAGTAATATTCAGTAGTTGGTTTTGGTAGCTGACCGAGCTAATGTAAGTGTTTACATAATAAAAATATGGAATGTTAGTCCATATATATAAAAGACTAAAACTAAAGAGGTCAACCAGATTGCTTGCAGGAATGTGATCAGACTAGAGACGCTAAAGATGACGTATACAATAAAAGTAGGCTAAGATAACATGCCGTCACCTGTAGTCATTCAATTGTTTATAAAACATTAGTCCAAGCTCCCTGCTTGAGACAACTACCGCGACCTATAATTCAAACGGCCTACGTGATCTGTAGCGTGTCTCATTTGATTGTGTGTTCGTATGTAAGAACTATGTCATCTGATAGTATGTTCATATGTTCGAGCTACTATCTGCTTCCTTCATAACTTGTAACAGAGATGTAGAACAGGCAGAAGAGAGTTAGCTATCGTCATTAGAAGACCTGTATCTCTTTACCTAAGCTTTATCATGTAGAGAGAACAGAAGTAGCCATCATCATTGGCAGAAGCGATCAAGCTATCGTCATAGAAGACTTGTACAATCATATCTGATCTTCACCATGTAAAACTTCAGAAGAATATATATATTTTTATACTTCGTGTTTTCTACAAGAACCTCCTCACCGAATCATCATGAGTTTACGATGAGTTTAACACATCGTCGTCATAAACAAGAAGATAATCCCGACTTCGTAAGTGATCTACAAACCCCAAGACACTCCATTGAAGATGGAAGTGCAATACCAACCGACTTAGCGTAAAATTATCGCAAGTCTAACATTACCTCATAGGGCGCCTATCAATGCAGGCAACGCCCTACCCATATATATATATATATATATATATATATATATATATATATATATATATATATAATATATATATATATATATAATATATATATAATAATAATAATAATAATAATAATAATAATAATAATAATAATAATAAAGAGGCAGTTAATGACAATATCGAAAACAGTCCGCAAGATTAAACGAAAACAACGCAGTATATTTATCTGCCCTCTTTCAAGGATTGGCTGTTACAGATAAAAAAAAAAGATGAAATCCTTCCTTGGAATTTAATAATGAAAGGAACTCTTTTGTAATGTTGGTTGTTTGACGAGCAAGGAAAAGTGAATCTGGGTCTAGTTAATTAACAGTCAGACCTCAAATGAGCAAAGAATGGGGCTCACTGGCACCCCATCTAATAAGGGGAATTTGGGGGTATGGTATATCGTTATTCATCTTCTTCATCTAAGCTAAGGAAAACCTACTATAGTAGATTCACATCAACCGTGCATTTGATGTCTAGACCAGTCCCTTACGACTCTCCTGATTGGCTGTTGATAAGCCAGTCACAGGGCTGGAAACTCTCAGTCTCTCGAGAGAGTTCATATAGGCAGGATGTATGTTCCACCTCTCCTGAGGGATAATTTCCAGAAACGTATCCCTCAGGAGAGGTGGAACGTAGATCCTACCCATGTGAACTCTCGAGAGAGACTGAGAATTTCCAGACCTGTGATTGGCTAATCAACAACCAATCAGAACTGTCGTAAGGGTTTGGCCTAGACATCAAATGCACGGTTGATGTGAATCTATTATAGCTTCCATACATGCAAAGCCACGCCCCCTTTCAGGACAACCATGTACGTGGTAGGAGCAGTATTTCCATTACTCTCTCTCTCTCTCTCTCTCTCTCTCTCTCTCTCTCTCTCTCTCTCTCTCTCTCTCTCTTAATTAAGCTTTCGCTCCTGAGAGAAAAACTGCTTTTCTTCATTTCTGTCGCAATGTTTATAGCTACACAAATGTCCTGGTCCTTTCTCACCAGAATACCAAATCATTAAGCAAGACGTTTCCTACTGTCTCCATTCCAGGGGAGAAAATGAGGTACTTTGCCAAGTGACTTTTTCTCTTTTTTTATGGCTTAAAGGGGAGGAGCATTGACCTACTTCCGTGGTACTTTCTAGCTTATACTGGCAGAAAAGATGTACTTTGTAATAATAGCAACAATAGCAATGATGAAAATAATAACAAAAATCTACTTGTTAATAATAATAATAATAATAATAATAATAATAATAATAATAATAATAATAATAATAATAATAATAATAATAATAATAATAATAATAATAATAATGCACCAAAGTCATTAAAAACAGCGACTCCGACTAGGGACTACCCGAGAAGACTGCATTATGATGCAAAATCATGAAAGTTTCTGTCATTTTTCATTATCATGCAATGCGTTTCCTCCTAATTTTCTTTTCGTATTCCTATTTGTGTTTCCTTCTACCTTTTCCTTTTTCAAGGAGTTGTCCTTGAAATCCTTACGAGATTCTTTTTCTTCCGTTTTTGTGAAATGATGTCAGATGTCTCGTTTTATAAAAGGAATGATTTGGTAAAAAAAAAAAAAAAAATGGCCTCAGCTCAATAAAATGCTCTACCGTGTAATTGGATAGATACTGCACAGCGCAAAAGAGTTCTTTTATGGTTAGTAACCGATTGTCTTCAAAGATCTTACAGAGCACAGCTCTCCATTCGGGAAGAAACTCTTTATTAGTTGGAAAATAAACACGCAAAAAAATGGGCGCCAAAGTTTCTCCAGGGTAATCGAGTTTTCTGTAAAGCGTATGATGCTGTGTGAAACTCTCAGCCACGGCCCATGAAACCTTTAGCCACGGCCCGGTGGTGGCCTTTATTGTTCAGACGCGCGATTTATGGATAATTTTGACATTAATAATATAAAGGTTACTGAGGCTCGAGGGCTGTAATTTGGTATGTTTGAAGATTGGAAGGTGGATGATCAACATGCCGATTTGTAGCCCTCTAGCCTCAGTAGTTTTTAAGATCTGAGGACGGACAGAAAAAGTGCGGACGGACGGACAAACAGCCGTCTCAATGGTTTCCTTATACAGAAAACTAAAAGGGAAGTCGCTCAGACAATTTACTATACAATAAGATTTATGATATAGCTGAAATATTTAGAGTCTAAAACAGAAAATCATGGATGCTCAGCTCCTCGATGTCAATAAGAATGTGAAAAGAATACATCCTGTTTGCTGTAACCCAATATTTACTGACTTCTCACTGTAAAAGAATAAAAAAAAGTCTTGGGTCGAACAGCGATGCAACGTAGATCCCTGTTGCCTTAGGAATTTCCGATGCTTTTGTAGGCAAATGTAGAGTAGTATATAAAAAAAATACCTAGTTAAGGGTTTTGAACCCCCAGGAGGAAGGAAAGATTCTGGAACTAAGGTAATCCCCATTTTCACACTTCAACCCTACACAACTTTTTACAAAGTGGATGACTGTATCCATTTGGTGTCAGGCACCAAACGCAAAAAAGCATAGACTATATATATATATATATATATTATATATATATATATATATTATATATATATATATATATATATACATATATCATATATATATATATATATCATGATAACTCTTTGATCGCAATTTTCTTTTCGTGGTTTCTAAAAGAAATATTGCAGCAGTATTTCCTCTATTCTCTCTCGCTCTCTCTCTCTCTCCCTCTCTCTCTCTCATCTCTCTTCTCTCTCTCTTATGAGTGTGAAGATGTCACTGTTTCTGAAAAGGTGCGCTGTTTAGCAGTGGCACTCTGTCTTACTAAACTAATTAGTAAAAGTTATTACGAGCTTTCTTGAGCAACTTGACTGCGTGCAATAAGTTTTAAATTTCTCATCCTGCACCCATATGTGCAACTTACAATGCCATTTTCTTTTATGCAGAACTACCATTCATCTGAAATTTTTTTCATCAGTACAGAGAAAGAAGAAGAGCTGCAGTTACGGTTTGTTGGGCGCCGTTGGGGAATTATCGCAGTTCTTGCAAAAAGCCTAGTATTTTTATAACTTTTCCATTCTCGAGAAAAGACCGATTGCCGAATTATAGCCCCACCAGGTAGCAAAAGTTAAAAGGAAGACGGAAATAAAGAAAGTTCTTATACAGAACCGAAAGAGTTAGCTGGACAGGCTGCGCACCTTGCATACAACAAGTTTGACCCAGCTTCAAACAAGCAGTCACATCAAAGTTTCGTTTTCTTGCTCACATCTTTTCGTCCTTACTTGCTAAGGATGGGGAATGAGCATGTAAGCAGCAATTCTCGACCAAGTGCATTTGCTATAGCTTCTTTCCCCCACACCCTCTTTCATTCCGGGTGTCATTTGCCCTCTCTTAGAGGGCATTAGCATAAAATTATTAGTTTTTAGTGATCCCTGTGTGATAATTTCACTATCTTAATCACTCCGTAAGTAGTGTTTCCTAAAGAATATTAATTTCCTCTGCGTGACATCCTGGCCTAGTTAATGCCTGGCTCGTTATATAATAATAATAATATAATAATAATAATAATAATAATAATAATAATAATAATAATAATAATAATAATAATAATAATAAATTAAAGGTACAGTATTATTGAAACATTCAGGTGTAAGGATATATGTGTAATATTACATATATATATATATATATATCTATCTATATAGATATATATATATATAATTATATAATATATATGTATATATATTAAGATATATATAATATATATAATATATATATTATATTAATATATATATATATATATATATGTGTGTGTGTGTGTGTGTGTGTGGTGTGAGTGAGTTTGTTGTATAATATATATATGTATATATATATATATATATATATATATATATATATATATATATATATATACATATTATATATATATATATATATATATATATATATATATATATATATCATATACACATATTATATATATATATATATATATATATATATATATATATATATATATATATATACAATGTGTGTGTGCAGCTTTTTAGGTCTAGCATGAGTAGTATAATGAATTTATAGAAAATGTCTTTTCATATTTGTCTGCGATGTTATGTGTTATATATTTTCTTTCCCAAAACCCTCACGGATAGCATCGACGAGATGTCGACGATACTTGATTTCATTTTCCCAAATAATAGGGAAATTATATATGAAACCTCGTAGACGTAGACGATGCCTCGCTTATAAGAAAGGTTTTCCTGTCTAACTAGGAAATTTCAGTTTCTTAGAGAGAGGAGAGAGAGAGAGACGAGAGAGAGAGAGAGAGAGAGAGAGATGAATAAAATCTGGGTGTAGCCGGGATGTTATAACATCTCTCTCTCTCTCTCTCTCTCTCTCTCTCTCTCTCTCTAACATCAACATCACCAAGATGCGAACCACAATAGTTCGAATAACAACCATAGATATAAATCACTATTTAAGCGAGCGATACAAAACTGGATGTTAAGGAAAGCTCTCAGGCCCTTTCCCTCCTCTATGGAAAGAGAGGAACACAGATCTACTTGGATGAAGGCCTTGAGAGATATCACTTGCGCAACGACAGAAAGAGAGAGAGAGAGAGAGAGAGAGAGAGAGAGAGAGAGGTGTTATTAAGCCCTTTTACTGTTATGCACTCAAACTATTTACGAAAGTTACTCGTATGAGAAAAGGTTATGATATTCTTCGTGTCAGCTCTGTCGCAACTGTCACATTTTATGTTTTGATAATGTACCAGTAATTTTCCTGCGTCCAGTTTGACAGTTCTTTTAAGAACAGAAGTAAAACAACCAGTTAAACAAATTTCTGTCGTCTTAATGTTCTATTGAGGATGTAAACTGTCTTTCACTTTAGTTTTAAATTCCTTATCTCTTTGCTTTAATCATTTTGCTTCTATCTCTAATCCGCATGCCCATCAAGTTTTATGACAGTTTCAGGTAATCAATCCTTTTGTAATGTCTTTAATCCACTACGCACTAGCATCGATAATGCAGCGTCTATTCAATGCGTTACCAGCTCATCTGAGAAACATATCGGGAGTGAGCGTAGATGTGTTTCAGAATAAGTTCGACATCCCAGACCATCCAAGATTGGAAGATGCAAAATTATACCGGAAATTGCATTAGCAATTCTCTGGTAGACATTAAAAAGTTCCTCACACTGAGGAACCTGGGGCAACCCGAACGAGCTGTAAGGTAAGGTAAGGGAAGCTCAAAATCTTACAGTTAGCCAAGAAGACGTGTCTCTTCAACAACATTTCCAGTGAGTATATCTCCTCCATATTAGCAATATGTATGTTTCAGTTCCTTTACATTTTCTGTCGGTTTCGTCTTTGGATGGTCATAATATTTTACGCCGTGAGGAAAACAGCATCTCTATCCTTGCACCTCTGAATCTCACAACAATTTGGATTACATCATTGTCTTGCTATTCAAAATTATTTCCCTTTAGAGAAAGTCTTGCAATGGAACAGATGAAGCGGAACCAGGAAAATCACATTGGAATCTAACAATCTCGATCACCAAATATGATAAAAGATAATTTAGTCTATACTATAAGAGGTCAAAAGAAATCATGCCACATCACAGCCAATCAGCGTTTAGCGGAACCTTGTGTAGGCTCCAATTAGAGGATAAAAGATAATTTAGTCTGTATACTATAAGAAGTCAAAAGAAATCATGCCCCATCACAGCCAATCAGCGTTGAGTGGAACCTTGTGTAGGCCCCAAGTAGAGAATAAATCACAATATCCTTCTACAAAATCGTGGATGTACAAGGAGAGCGAAGGAATCCCTCCGGGATGAGGCTTGAGAAGACTGTCAAGGCAGATCCGACAGGACTATAGGCAGCGACGGCCCCCAGCGGACTGGTATCTTGCACTAATGTAGATACACTGAAGGAGAAAGGGATTCCAGAGAGCAAATAACGAGACTGACAGACCGACAGACAGATAGACAACAACAACAAAAATCTTGAGAAAAAAACAACCAAAGGTCAACAGAGAATCATACCAATTTTTAACTAAAATGTCAATGAAAAAAAAAAAAAACATGGAAATTTCGAATTTTCTGCTGCTTTTCAGACGGAGAGGTAGAATCCTCATAAGATAGATAGAGAGAGAGAGAGAGAGAGAGAGAGAGAGAGAGAGAGAGAGAGAGAGAGAGAGAGAGAGAGATTAATAAACAAAGATCTCTGTTTATTGGTAGTAAAAAAGACTGCCTTGCATTTCATTATAAGCGTATATAAAATTACTTAGATGGCTATTACTGTATAGGTTTGTTAGTGCATACAGGAAGGTAGGTAAAAAAATAGACAAGAATAATTATTTCATATAAAAAATAAATATAAATAAATTTTAAAAAATGCAATAAAAGGAGCAAAATATGGTACAGCTTAAAAGCTGCTGTTTTCTGTACAGTGTATTGTATGAGCTGCAGCCCATGAAACTTTTAGCCCACGCCCCTACTGAGGCTAGAGGGCTGCAATTTGCTATGTTTGATGATTGAAGGTGTGATCAACATACCAATTTGCAGCTCTGTACCTCAGTAGTTTTTGAGATCAGGGGGCGGACTGAAAATGTATGAAAAGACAGACAAATAACCGTCTCAACAGCTTCGTTTTCTACAGAAAACTAATAAAAGACTTATTCACAAAAATCAGGTCAACAGAAAGAGAGAAAAACAGTACCAAAACCAGGCAGAACGAAGCCTAAGGAACAGAAATAGGTAGAAATTAAAAACGAAAAGAAACATAAGTAAACACCTAAGGAACAGAAATAGTAGAAATAAAAAAACGAAAAGAACAAAAGTAAAAACCTAAGGAACATAAATAGGTAGAAATTAAAAAACCGAGAAGAAACCAAAAGCATGCAACCTGGCGAAGACGACCAGCTCTAAATCTAATTAGGAAGAAATTTGAAAAAGGCTGAGAGTGAGGAAAAGTTTCGAGGAAATCTTTTTGCTGAGAATACCACATCAGGTCTTCTTCTTCTTCCTCCTCCTCCTCCTCCTCCTCCTCCTCTCTTGCTTTTCTTGGGGATATTAACCTCCTGTCTTTTTAGACTTTTACCTAAATCTTTTTTACCTTGGCAGACTCTTACCAATTTTTTTAATTGAGCAAATAATAATAAATAATTTTATTATTATTATTACTATATTATTATTTTGGAATAGGAAGCACCTTAAGAATGAGATGAAATAGACAATACAAACCTGGACACTTTTTGGGAACACAAAATTAGACAAAAAACATGCAATGATATTTATCGGTAAAATTGAGCAAAATACCACAAAATTGTTATTTACAATTGGAACTCTTCCGAAAGTCGCTTGGTGACGAGAAAAATAAGGAGGATGGTTTGCTTTGATTTTTTTTTTTTTACATATATAATAATTATATATATATAGAATTATATATTATATATATTATATATATATATATATAAATATATAATATTTACCAAATATTATTATTTTTTTATTTTTTAAAAATTTTAAATAAAATATATTATATATATATAATTTAATATTACATATATATATATAATATATATATATAATATTATATTATATATATATATATATATATATATAATGTAAATATTATATAGAATAGTCCTTACCGGCGCTGTCCCAAAATAAGCTTAAACTTCGTGAAATGCCAAAAATGTCCTAATAAAGTTTCCATGAGACCTGTTTTCCTGCCTAAGAAATCCCTGTGTTAAACCAACTGGAAAAACCTCTTTTGATAGGAATGTCTAAGATAAATCATTTACCAAAACATCAAAGAAAATCCAATATTCATTTTCTTACATTTTGGGTGTGGGCTCTCTCTCTCTCTGTTCTCACACACACACTTACACACAACACATTAACAACAAAGCCGAGAGAGAGAGGAGAGAGAGAGGGTATACCACAAGCATGCTTACAGCTTTTATTTTCCCTCATTTTGAACGCGGATTTTGCACCTCAGCAACCCTACCTGATAAACAAGGTTTATTAATTCAGAGGTCATTCTGGATTTCTTGGTTGGTAACTTTGGTAAGAGGATTGTTGGTACGACGTGAGAGAGAGAGAGAAAGAGAGAGGGAGAGAGAAAGAGAGAGAGAGAGAGGAGAAAATAATAACTCCCATGATTAAAACAAATAACAAAAAGAAATTGCTTCCTAATGTTGATAACGCCACGAGAAAGAGAGAGAGAGAGAGAGAGAGAAGAGAGAGGAGAAGAGAGAGGAAGAGAGAGAGATTTTATTACCTCCTCGATTGAAAATTAACATTAATTACCCTTACGAAAAGTTTTGGAATGAAACGGAATTACCTGACTACCGTTGGAAACATGTTTTTTGTTTTTTTATCAGAAAATTCCATTAGTGACTGACAAATGTGCCTCCGGAAAATGAGGTGAAAAATTTAATCCAGTGTTGTTACTAAAGTAAAAATCAGAATTCTCTCTCTTCTCTCACTCTCTCCTCCTCGTTCTCTTCTCTCTCCCTCTCTCCTCTTTTCCTTTTAAATTCAACTCGGGAATGAACTATTGGTCCTTTGAAACAAAACCTTAGCATAATAGGGTTACTTATTAATTATTCAATCGGTCTTTCATTTTGCGTTTCGATGTCGCATTTGTGTGTATGTACATATATAATAATAATAATAATAATAATAATAATAATAATAATAATAAATTAGATGAAGTAGCTCCCATGACAACGGCAAAAGAGCGGTCATTAGAAACAGCGCAAAAATTAGTTGACAAAAAGTGAAGGACAATCCTAAGGAATTAGGATGCAACCTGGACCCCCACACTTATAAATTACTCCGAAAGTCCGTAGGAATAAGTGAGATAGAAAAAAAAAAAATTAGTAATACTAAAACAATAACTTTGCAAGTAGTTTTACTACTTTTCCAAACGAAAATAACCGTTTAAAACCTCCTCCTCTCCAAACGGCGACGGAGGAGCAAAACGAAGGCTATAACTCGGTTCCACGAAGAAATTCCGGAAGCCCTTGGCTTCGAAGCATTTTCGGGGCATTGACGAAGGAACTCCCCGAGGCGGGTCCTGGGGGATATGCTGAGGCGCTGTGGTGGTTCTTCCGTCCTTACCTCTGCGGGGAAATAGGATGATCAGAGTTTAAAACTAGAAAATTGAAGAAAGATATTCAAATGAGATATATATTTCAGTCGTTTAATTACTATTATCATTATATATTCAGAAGATGGAAACCTCAATGACAAGCTAGAAATAAGCCAAAAATATCGGGATGGATATTTCCACAAAGTGTAAAGAAATCATGAAGTTAGAGTCCATTGGTGTCTTATGTGCAAAGAATTTAATATATATTATAATATATATATATAATATATATATATAAATTATATATAATCAAATATTATATATATATATATTATATATATATATATGGTATGGGTATATAGTTTAATATATTATAATATATATTATATCTATATATATTATATATATATATATATATATTATATATATAATATATATATATATATTACAAACCTTCCACATAAATTTATAAATTATTGTATATATGCCCTGACTGTTTTTCCCCTTTACCACTCCTTTGTCCTTTCCCAGAAACTTGTTGGTTTGTTTCATCATCCTTGTTTTTCTTTACTTGCTCCGCCCATCCTACCTCGACCCTAAAGTAAATTTTGAATCATCCCACCGCAACTAAACCAAGGACTCGGGTCCAGGCAGGGAAGCAGTCCACTTTATTGTGATGTATTAAAGCAAGTCTAGTGATATTGTTGTTAATTTGTTTAATAAACGAATTGTGCTTTGTTTCAGTGTTTCCTTAATTTTCAAGGTACGATTACTTTTCGAGACGGGTTGTACTTGTCATAAGTTATTTAATTTTGTCATATTGTTTTGTAAATCCTTTTTTGCATAATTTAAAAAATTTAAATTTTCTGTTTATCTATTCTCATTCAAATACCCTTTATTTGTGAAATAGTATGGTCCAAAAATTGAACCAACCTGCTAATGGTAAATTACCCTTCTCTCTCACGACTTGTAATAATATTATGGGGGCCGGTCCGGGGATCCAATTTTTGCTTAACTTCGGTGGGTATGTAAAATTGCAACCTCGTTAAGAATCCAGGTGTTTTATGTAGTTGGTGTTCGGTTTTAAACCTTGAAAATATAACCCCTATCCTGAGTTATGTTAAAGTTAGGTGAACTTGTTTTTGTGTTTGCTAGACGCTGGAAGAATTTATTTTCCATTTGGCCGTAAATTTTTTGGTGACCGGAGGTGGCCACTTCTGTTTTGGTAAACGAATGCCGGTAAACCTTTGTTAATGTTTTTCCCCTCCCTCCTCCTCTAACTGAAAGACTCATTGCGTGGTTTAGTTAATCCTTCTTAAAACCATTGTTAAAAATTCAAATTTCTCTTGAAAATCCATTTGTTGACTTTTACGTGCTTATTTTAGTCTTCACTGGGGTCCTTAGATACCAGTCTCTTGCGTTTCATTTTCTGTAAAGGGTGTCATGAATCTTGTTAATGCCTCGAAAATTTTGCGGAAGTTACCGTTCTAATCAAAGTGTAGTAAGTTACGGTTGTTAGCTGAGCGGACTACTACTTCCTGTTGACTTCATTTTGGTTTGGAACCGGGGTTAAAATACTTCCAGGCGGTCCTTATTCATCTCATTTTTTCCGTATCTAAAAGTTTTTGTGTATAAATTCTTGTCTAATCGGTTACAGTTTAGCGGGTTTATGGTTTATGCGTGGTAAATGCGAATAAGTTGGCTCCAATTTAAGATTGTAAACTCTAATTCAGGTGTTTTTATATTGTTTTTGAGTTTTTTTTTTCACAATGGCGAAGTTTAATACTCGAGTTTGTGGGGGATCTTCCTCTGATTGCATAACTCTTAACCGATGCTACAATCTGAATTAATTGGAAAGTAGCTTAGGCATTTAGACCTTTTGAGGTTAGTTCTAGTATGCGAAGTTTGACATGTAGGAAAGTGATAATAGATCACTATACGTAGTGGGAACCCTGGGTGACGAAGCTAGGCATCTTGTTCCGGAACCCCTTCACTTACAATTGGAACAAAAATTAGAGTTTGAACGTCTTGCAGTCGAAGCGTGAAGCTCAGGTTTCGAGGTTGAGCTTCAAGTTAGACCGTGAAAAAGCTCATTAGCTTTAGACAGGAAAGTTAGCTGGCAACCGCTGAAAAGAGAAAGTGAATTTTCTCTTAAGGGAAGAAAGAAAGAAAAATTTGAAAAATGGACAAAAAGCTAAGTTAGGAAATTTCAAAGCTTAGGAGAAGAAAAGCTAGTTAAATTTCAAGCTAGAGAAGAAAAAGCTAAATTAGAATTAGAGTAGGTAGCCTATAAAGGTGGAACAAGAGAGGGCTTCAATCAATCTTCAGATTAGGCACCCGAACAAGAGTTACTCCCTTTGACCTGACTAAAAATTAAAGTTATTTCCCTTATTCCGAGTTTATGCCCCCCCGAGGATTTTTAATTTTTTTTTCGTTATTTGAGACTGTAATCACCTTAATTGCCTGTTGAAACCCAGTGGGTATTGGCCTCCTTAAAACCTAATTGTCAGGTAAAGCTGCAAAGGTTGTTAGGCCATCCTGGATGATTACTAATGGATATAAACAGGTTAAGAAAGCCAATTTTTAGATGCATTTTCCATAACAGGAGAGGATATAGCAAGCTTTTCGGAACTTATGTATAAAAATAGCCAAACTTTCTTTAGATTCGTTCTACAAGCTTAGAGCTTTCAAAGATGGCTTAAGTGTCTTGGGGAGTACTTCTTTGAAGAACTGATAATTTAAATTTGGTTTCTTGAAGAATTTAAAAGGAAACTTCCCATTAATGTATGCTATATTGAAGATAGCAGAGAAATTTCAAAAGGCTGCTTCCTTGGTACACTTATTCCTTAATCCAAAGAGTCTTCCTAATAAAAAAGCTGAGATATTTGTAAACCAGTTTCAGAAAAGCCCAGCATATTTCGGATAATCCCAAAAGGTTCCTGATAATCCTAAATGTAGGTAATTGTAAGAAAGAAGGGACATTAACTTATTCGTAATTGTAAAGGACTCAATGTAAAAGATCTGATAACTACCGTAATGTTTTTATGAAACCCAAGAAAATTTTCAACCTCCCGATTAAACCGTCGCATGTGCAAGCTACTGTACCCGGAAGTATTTTATATTTTAAGTCTGAAGGTATAATAACCTTGAAAGAAAAGGAAGTCTATGGGTCACTATATTAAGAATAACACTGGAGCTGCTTTAACTTTGTTGATTAGTAAAGGCTTTACCTAATTTTTGAGAATAATTTAACAAAGGTGAGAAGGTGGTTGTAAGGGATCTTAACTGGAAAAATCTCATTCCCAATTCCCCTTGCCAGTGTTTACCTTGATTTGCCCAACTTGTAAAAAGGGAAAGTTGAATTAGGGGTGATTGATACCAGAATGTGTTAAAAGGAGTTTCAAATTGCTATTGGGTAATTGAATTTAGCGGGAAATAATTGTAACCAAATTTTAATTGTCACGATACATGGAGGATAAGGTTAGTCTTGAACAAGCCCCAAAACTATAGTCACTCGGTCCCAAGCAGGAGAAAATGGTAAAATGACTGAAGTCGATAGGATTTCTTAGCTAAGGTAATGTCTAGAGATTAACTATAGTTCCCAGGAGGTCAGATCAATCTTTATCTTGTTTTGCATGATAAGGCTGTTTTGATATAAAATCTTTGAATCAAATCTTCTTTTTATCAATAATAATGGTATCCTAAATCGATTTTACCGCCTTTCTAACTATTCAAATCGTCGATAATGGAGTGAGAAATACAATTGTTGTCCCTTCTTCGTTAGCACTTCCATATAAGGAAATGCACTTGATGACCAGGTGGGTCCATTTGGGACAATACAAAACTTACATAGAATACTTGATAAGTTTCTATTGGCCTTATTTGAGGAAAGACGTTAGGAGATTTCCCAATTAAAGACATGTCATGTATGCCAAATAGTGGCAAACCTAACCAAGTTTTTAATTCTAAAGCCTCTTTTACAGGCCTATACTGAGTCCACATGAAGCCCTTTGAGAAAATTAGTAATAGACTGTGGACCCTTGCCCAAGACGAAAGGTGGAACCAATATTTAATTAACTCTTTAATGTGTCCCAATAACTCGTTTTCAAAAGGGCCATCCCAACTTAAGGAATATATCTCCCAATAATGCTAAACACTTTTAAGTCTTTAACTAACTTCCCGGGAATCCCCAAGGATAATTCCCAAACGATCGTGGTTTTTAACTTAGCAAAGTAAAACCTCTTTTAGATCCTGAAGGAATTAAATTAAAACATAGCTTATCATCTCATATCATCCGGAATTCAGAGTCCTGAAACGGATGGCACCAAACAATTTAAAAGTAAATGTTAAAAAAAGTTTTTGTTTAGAGAGCAATCTTGATTGGGATGAAGGTAAAGTTTTTTGTTGTTTGCTATTACGTAGGTCCCCCCAGGAATCCCTAGTGATTTCTCCCTTTTAAAAAAAATGGTATATGGGAATTATTAAGGAGGACCTGCCATAATTAAAGGAATGAATGGTTAAATGCCCCCAAGACTTCAATCAGGACTGTAACGTTTCACAATATTTAAGTACCTTTAAGAAACCCTTTTTCCCAAAGTCGTAAAATGCCAGGTGGAAAACTAAGAAAAGCCTGATTAAAAATGAAAAATAATTATGACAAAAAACTAAAAAGAAATTAACCCAGGGAGATCTTGGTTGCATACTCCAATCCCTGGATCAATTTTCCTCCAATTCTTTGGTCATATAAAGTAGTTATGTCAATACCATTTTACCTAAATGTGATAGAAACGATAGAAGGTAAAAGTACCTCAAATTATCCAGCCATTGCTTAAAAGGTTCATTCAGGAAATACCTGAAACTGGTTATGGAACGACGTTAATTGGTTTAGGTCAAGGACGAAGGAAAACTGAAGTATTGGAACCTGAAATTCATCTATTCGGTTTGGCCGGTTTGTTAGATAATGATGCTGCCCTGAAAACCTTTGAATCATGTCAACATCTTTTCTCCTTTTCAATCAACAGGAACTTCAAAACCTTTAATTTGCCTCTTACCCAGGAACTTTATGGAGAAAATCCGGTCAAGTGTACAGTTCTCCCCATGAACATTGAACTTTACAGAACTGGCTCCCAATAAGACCAACACCCTTATCGCATCCAAGCCCGGGTCCAAGAAATTGTAATGAGAAGGGAATGACATCTTTCTGACTGATTAGCAAACCAAGCAAGTCACCATGGGGCAGTCCCTGGTCTATTGGTACCAAAGGAGGATGGCATCATGCGGACCTGTGCCCTACAGGATTACCGGAGAGCAAATTTGTACTTTTGAAGGATAGTTACCCTTTACCCCGTCTATGACATTATAGACTCTTGTCCAAGCAAAGTATGTAGCTAAAATAGATCTCCTCAAGGGGTAATTATCAGTGAAGTACATCTAGAGCCAAGCTTAAATCGGCTTTCATAACCTCCTTTTGGGGTTATTCGCAGTTTAATTGAAGTTAAGCTTTTGGTTTAACAAATTGCCCCATCACATTCAGATATTAAACCATACCAATTCAGTTCTAAGAGGGATATTTGCATTCCTAGAGGATAATGGTGGATAGGAGATTCTGGGAGGAGCCTGATGACGTTTTAATATGCTCTTTGATAGAATTTAAGAAGAAGCCAGTTAACAATAAATTTAAAAAAACTGGGTGTTTTTTGGACAAGCTACGTTACTTACTTGGGATATTTGAGGTGGGAGGTAAGTCCAGGCCTAAACTGCAAATTTAATTCCATTCTTGACTATCCAGAAACCTAAGACTAGGAAACCCTTTAAAAGATTTTTCTGGGTATGGGTTTCATATTCGAAGTCGCCTATTTTGCTTCAAGTGCTGCCCCTTTAACAATATTCTTAGCCAAGCCCTAAAAAGAAGTATGAATGGGATTGAGAAATGTCAGGCAGCATTTGAAACATAAAAATATTTTTTGAGTAGTGGCCAGTTCTTACACAGTCCTAATTTTTCTAAAAACCCTTCTCTTTGCAAGTAGCGCTGCGCAACTTGGTGCGGAGGGTGCTGTTTCAAGGAAATGATGGGTACTCCCCCCAATAGGATACACCTACCAGTAGTTTCAAAGCTTATCCAGTTGTCCTACAGTACCTAGAGAAGGAGCTCTTAAGTGGTTCTTGCTCCCAGTTGAAATGATATCTACAAGGAGCTCCTGTCATCCATGTCATACGGACCAAAAACCCTCACCTTTCTTGAGCGCAACAAGGCCCATAATCAGCGATTACTAGGAAGGGCTTATATCTTCAAAACTTCAACCTCAAATAGCAACCCTAAGGGCAGCGACAAAGTTATGTGATGGCCTTGTCACGGGCCCATTCTCACCTCCTCAGGAGAATGGAAGGTGTTTTACTGATCAAACCACTCGCTGCTGATCCTCTATGGGGAGTATTACACCTTCCATAATTATAATATTGTATATATGCCTGACTGTTTTTCCCCTGTATACCACTCCTTTGTCCTTTCCATTGTTGGTCTTGTTTCCACATCCTTGTTCTTACCTTGCCCCGCCCATCTACCTTTCTTTCGACCCCTAAATGTAATGATCAGTCTCCACTCGGCAACCTACCAAGGACTCTGGGGGGGGATGCTCCGGCAGGGAAGCAGTCCACTATTGTGTGTATCTATAAGCTAAGTCTAAGTTATATGTTGTAAGGGTATACGAATTGTGCTTTGTTTCAATTGGTTCTTAATTTCAAGTACGATTACTTTTCGACTGGTTTGTCATTGTCATTTGTTATTTATGTTCATATGTTTTGATAAATACTTTTTGCATTATTATATTTAATCTTGTTTTGATCGTATTCTCATTAAATACCTTTATTTTTGTATGATTATGGTCCATTGAAACCCACCTGCTAATTTGTAAAATTACCCTTCCTCTCACGACCTGTAATAATATAGTATATATATATAATGTATATATTATATGTATAATTATAATAAAATATATATAATAATAGTATATATATATATATATATAATATATTTATTATATATGTATATATATATAGATATATAATATATTATAGTAATATATATATAATAATAATATTATATATATATTATAATTATTATATATATATATTATATAATATATATTATATATATATATATATATATATATATTATATATATATATTGTGTGGGTGTGTGTGTGTATGTGTGTATGTGTGTATATATATATATATATATATATATATATATATATATATATATAGAATATCTATATATATAATATACGATTTTATATATAACATTATATATATACATATATATAAGATTATACATATACATATTAATATATTCATCAAGATAAACCAAAGTAAAAAAAAAACTGATGCAATAAAATCCGAACTCAAATGTATTTCAAACATGCAGCTGGGTTCAGACAAAAACACCTTTTATCATGAAGTATATCTCATTTTTCACATATTTTCTGATACCCTTTTTTGTCACGGAGCTTAAATTGTCCAAATCCCTAAACAGTGATGACAGCTGAATCATAAATTTCCTGTTACATCGATGCTTATGTAAATTTGCTTCTCATTTCAAATAGTTTATGGGAAACTGCATAAAATACAAACCCTGAAAAAAAAAACAAGTAAAAATGAGCCGAAGTTTCTTCGGCGGCAATCGAGTTTTGTATGTAAACTCAACCACGCCCAAGTAACTCTCAGCTTGCGGCCATGGAAATTTCAGCTATGGCCCGTGGTGGCTGGGTTGTTGTCTGTGTTGTTGGCACCTATAGTGGGCCAGATGCACGATCATGGCTCAATCTAACCTTAAATAAGATAAAAACTACTGAGCTAGAGGGCTGCAGTTTTGTATGTTTAATGATTGGAGGGTGGATGATCGACATACCAATTTGCAGCCCTCTAACCTCGGTATTATTTGAGATCTAAGGGCGAACAGAATAGGTGTGGACGGACAGACGAATAGCCATGTCAATGGTTTTCATTTACAGAAAACTAAACAACCAACGGGAGTTACACGCCGTTTATGTGTTGGTAAACATTTACCTGAACGTGATATGTATTTGCACATTTATCGTCCATGATATTTTCATTAATTATTTCGTTTTTAATCTTCTTAATTTACCTTAAAGTTGACTTCATGCCTCACTGCCTTAATATTTCTTTCCCATTTCTTAGGGGCTATTTGTTTATTGATGTGCTTTTATTTCAAACTTCAGTTTATCATCATTTATTCGCACTCTTTTTACTTACCTTTCTTTCCTCGATCTTTAAAATTTCCATCTTCATCAGTTTTCAGTAATTCAACAGAAAAATTGAGTAAAGACTCTCTCTCTCTATCTTACTGAGAGAAGAGAGAGAGAGAGAGAGAGAGAGAGAAGAGAGAGAGAGAGAGAGAGAGAGAGAGAGAGACGGGGGGTGGGGGTGGGGGGGGGAGGGAGGAAGGATTAGGTGGGAGAATGATTTGGCTTTAATCTGCCATAAGACATGACCAGAAATTATTGGTAAATGAGGAGAAAGGGAATTTTTTAAAATATATATTTCAAAGTAAAACTTAAAGCTGTCATCAAGAAAAATTCGAAGCGAGACCAAATGGAAGCTGCGTCAGATGTGAAATTAAGAACATGACAAGTGAATTGAATCACTTGAATGGGAGAATTTTACTAGAGAGGTTGACACGAGATTGCAAAACAATGCTCCTGAATGGATGGCCGGGAAAGAGATAATAAAATAGATCAATTTTCCAGGTAAGCAGACAGCCAATGCTGCTCATAGGTAAGCCTACAACGGCCAGAATTTCTGCTGTTCCCAGCACTACTATCGTCGGGAAGTAAGAGCCACAGTAGTGAAATTCAAAAATAGCTTGTTTTTTCAAGCAGTTACATTACTCCACCCTAGATGAAAGCATCCATATAGTCAATAATCTACGAAATACAAGAGGATTCACTACCCAAATTACCAAAGACCCACGCGGTGGAAACTTTCGTGACTGAGTTCCTTTTGATGGCCCGGGAATAGAATCTTGGTCCGCTTTCCTCTGTTCATGAGCTTATTTTTTCCGTGTGTAAAAGTAATACCCTGAAGGCAATGAGGTTCATGTTTAGATCTGCCATCCTCCATCTCTGGGCCAGCTTCCCTGGTGACCTAGTCGGCTATCTCGACGTTCACTTACGGTCATATGAATAACTGAATCACGAAGAAATGGAATGCGATGAATGTATAAATAAAGGCAAATGCCATGGTAGATTCACATCAGCTGTGCATCTGATGTCTAAGTCAGTCCTTTACGACGGTCCTGATTGGTTGTTGATAAGCCAATGACAGGGCTGGAAACTCTCAGTCTCTCGAGAGAGTTCACAAAGGCAGGATGTATGTTCCATCTCTCCTGAAAGACGAGAGTTCACAAAGGCAGGATGTATGTTCCATATCTCCTGAAATATACGTCTTTCAGGAGAGGTGGAACATACATCCTGCCTATGTGAACTCTCGATAGAGACTGAGAGTTTCCAGCCCTGTGATTGGCTTATCAACAGCCAATCAGGAGCGTCGTAAGGGACTGGCCTAGACGTCAAATGCACGGTTGATGTGAATCTACTATAGCAACCAATCCGTTGTTTCACTTCTCCTTCGTGGCATTTGCCTTTATTGATTAGTCATATGAGAGAAGCTCATATGGAGAGAGAAAAGCTGACTCAGTTGTGAATCATTCGGCAAACGAAATCTCCCAGGATCACCTGGGTCTACCCAAACCTCGAGAGACCTACAGTCGATTTATGGATCAGCGGGAAGACTCTTTTACGACTTCACGGTCTGACTATTCGGGTCAGCGCTGAGATTCCGGGGGCCCTTTGCTCTGATTTTTCCTCGCATCTCCTGTTTTATTGTATGGCCCCTTCCTTTTTTTTTTTTAAGAGGTCTCGAATTTATTTCATTTTTTATTTCCGATGTCTTATGTATGTTATGCTGATAAGCATAAAAATTTTTTTAATTGTTTTATCTCTTTTGGATTTTTATATTTTATTGCCTGGAATCTTTTTTTGTGATGTCTTGTTATTTTTTTTATATTATAATATGATGCTGTGATACAAAATAAATTTATGTACACACACATATACATACATATACATATACATATATATATATATATATATATATATATATTATATATATATATATATATATATATATATATATATATATATATATATATATATATATATATATATATATATATATATATATATATATATATATATATATAATATATATAGATATATATATATATATATATATATCTTATATATAGATATATATAGATAATATATATATATATATATATAATATATATATTATATATATATATATATATATATATATATATATATATACTATATATATATATATTGCATAACCTCTCAGCCATATCATGTAATCTCCACGATATTCCAAATTATATAAAATATAAAACTCCAAAACAGATAAAAAAGCAAATAAATGTTTAAGCTTACCAGCATAATATTAAGATATCTGAAATAAAAAAATTAAATGAATTCAAGAGACCCCTCTCTATAAAAAAAAAAGTCATACAATAAAATAGAGGACCCGAAAAGTTATGTGAAAAGGTGGGGTAAGGGGAGACGTATATAATAATTGTTAGAAATATTTGCACCCTCTTTGCAACAAACTTCTAAGGGCTTAGGCAACCTCCTGTAAACGCTCAGCCTCATTTAGAGCACAAAACCTCTTTAAATATTTGCCATTCACATCCAAATGGTAAGTAATCCTGACAGTCCTGGATACAGAGCTCTTTCTTTCTACCAGCACTCGTTCATTGATTGACTATTCGTTTTCGTCTCTTAGAACTTACGTCCTCCTCATCACCATATCATTTCCTCTTCAGTGACACACTGCTTCGAAACACCATGCCAACAATTTATTCCTTAATCGTCTGCTCTTTGATGAAGAATTCCATTCCTGAGAAATGTCAGTCATATTTCACCCTCTGAAATGCTGAATCGACTCCATGACCTCACCTGGAGTTATGTTGATGAATTATATTCGCAACAAAGTTCAAAGAGCGAGAATATTAAAGAAAGCACAAGTTTCAGAATCGTAGGTGACTTCATAGAATAGACTTTAGAATTTAGGCTAAGGGCCAAGCCTGGGACCTATGAGGTCATTCAGCGCTGAAAGGGAAATTGAAAGGTGTAACAGGAGGAAAACCTCAAAGCAGTTGCACTATGAAACTATTATTAGAAAGTGGAAAATCAGATGAAAGAAAGAGAATATGGAGGGCGATAAAGTAAAAGAATTGAATGAAGTTGCAGGTAGTGGCCGAAGGGACGCTTGAATAATGCCTACAGTGCACAGCGTAAGGTGCATTAACGGCAACCCCCCAGCCCCCACCCCTCCGGTAGGTAGCTTCAAAAACTCCAGTCAGTCGACCCATTTCATCACCTACCTTTAGGAAACCGGTTATCACCGGATTACACGGTACGTGGCCTTTCATTTTGTAACCTGGCTCTGGGATTCTCCTCTTACTTCCGTCTTCCAAGATTTACATCATTCCCTATTCTTTTGTCCTAGCATCCCTTTGACTGGGATACATTAGAGTATCAGGCTGGGTGAGTCAATGACTTCTCTGTTAAAAACTCAAAGTACAAATTACCGTTATATGTTGCATTCATTATAAATAATATAATTCGACAAATAACATTAAGCATAACAAAGTTCATATAATTCCAGGAATGAATATACAGTAATTATCACGTACGATAAAGTTTAATGACCTTCGCTCAAGGCTAAATAATTTTCACGAATAAATTTCATTTCAGATTTGATATTGTTCGTTACAGATTAAAAATTCATTTGCAAAATTAAAAATACAACTCCAAAGAACGCTTTGAAAAGTCTATTATTAAAAAAAAGTCATACAAACAAAAGTTTCTCAAATATTCAGAGTTTTGTGACAACTGCAAATAAGTAAAGCCTAAATCATTTTTTTCATTTCTTTATACACTCAAACAGAAAATATAAAACATGAAAGGGAAAGCAATTTGTATTTTTGTTATCCCCCATCGCTTTGAAAGATAAATGACAAAAAATGCATTTTTAAAATGCCAATGTATTTTGTGGCTGAATCCCTGGACGTTGATATCTATTAGATTTCACAATATTTTATCTCTTAATTCCGGCATAATTTACACATTTTTCATCGCTTGTCATCAGGAGTTTTGTTTATACGGAATTAAAACGTTTGATGTTATTCTCGATACCGAAAAGCATTTATTTTTCCGAAGAAAAGTGTTAACATTGAGACTTCAATATCATTTGGAATATCATTGAGAAGATTAAATCATTTGACTGAAAATTATTATTATTATTATATTATTATTATTATTATTATTTTTATTTTATTTTTTTTTTTTTTTGCTCTATCACAGTCCTCCAATTCGACTGGATGGTATTTATAGTGTGGGTTCCGGGTTTCATCATGCCTCCTTAGGAGTCCATCACTTTTCTTACTATGCGCGCCGTTTTCTAGGATCACGCTCTTCTGCATGAGTCCTGGAGCTACTTCAGCCTCTAGTTTTTCTAAATTTCCTTTTCAGGGATCTTGGGATCGTGCCTAGTGCTCCTATGATTATGGGTACGATTTCCACTGACATATCCCATATCCTTCTTATTTCTATTTTCAGATCTTGATACTTATCCATTTTATCCCTCTCTTTCTCTTCAACTCTGGTGTCCCATGGTATTGCGACATCAATGAGTGATACTTTCTTCTTGACTTTGTCAATCAACGTCACGTCCGGTCTATTTGCACGTATCACCCTATATGTTCTGATACCATAGTCCCAGAGGATTTTTGCCTGATCATTTTCTATCACTCCCTCTGGTTGGTGCTCGTACCACTTATTACTGCAAGGTAGCTGATGTTTCTTGCACAGGCTCCAGTGGAGGGCTTTTGCCACTGAATCATGCCTCTTTTTGTACTGGTTCTGTGCAAGTGCCGGGCATTCGCTTGCTATGTGGTTTATGGTTTCATTTTTCGTATTGCACTTCCTACATATGGGAGAGATGTTATTTCCGTCTATCGTTCTTTGAACATATCTGGTTCTTAGGGCCTGATCTTGTGCCGTGTTATCATTCCTTCAGTTTCCTTCTTTAGCTCTCCCCTCTGTAGCCATTGCCATGTGCCATCGCTGGCTAGTTCTTTAGTCTGTCTCATGTATTGTCCGTGCATTGGTTTGTTTTGCCAGTCCTCTGTTCTGTCTGCCATTCTCCTGTCTCTGTATATTTCTGGGTCTTCGTCTACTTTTATTAGTCCTTCTTCCCATGCACTCTCTAGCCACTCGTCTTCATTGGTTTTCAGATATTGCCCCAGTGCTCTGTTTTCGACATTGACGCAGTCCTCTATGCTTAGTAGTCCTCTCCCTCCTTCCTTTCGTGTTATGTACAGTCTGTCAGTATTTGCTCTTGGGTGTAGTGCTTTGTGTATGGTCATATGTTTCCTGGTTTTCTGATCTATGGTGGTGAGTTCTGCCTTCGTCCATTCCACTATTCCTGCGCTGTATCTGATTACTGGCACTGCCCATGTGTTTATGGCTTTTATCATATTTCCGGCGGTTGAGTTTTGACTTGAGTATCGCCTTGAGTCTCTGCATATATTCTTTCCTGATCGTGTCCTTCATCTCTTGGTGTTTTATATCCCCTCCTTCCATTATTCCCAGGTATTTGTATCCAGTCTCATCTATGTGTTTGATGTTGCTCCCATCTGTAGCTTTATCCCTTCAGTTCTCGTTACTTTGCCTTTTTGTATGTTGACTAAGGCGCATTTTCTATTCCAAACTCCATCCTGATGTCCCCAGATACAATCCTTACAGTCTGGATTAGGGTATCTATTTCCTTGATGCTCTTACCATACAGCTTGATGGTTGATTCTGTTGCCTCTTTTCTTGAGTTGGTACCCGGCATCCATCTTCTGTAGTACTTTTGTCATGGGAATCATGGCTACTACGAAGAGTAGTGGGGACAGTGAGTCGCCCTGGAAGATCCCTCTCCTGATATTAAACCTCTGCTAGTCTTATTCCAGAGCTTGTAAGTATTGTATTCCAGTTGCGCATTGTATTTTTGAGGAAGCTGATGGTGTTTTCCTCTGCCCCATATATTTTCAGGCATTCTATTAGCCATATGTGTGGTATCATGTCGAAGGCTTTCTTATAGTCTATCCATTATTATTATTATTATTATTATTATTATTATTATTATTATTATTATTATTATTATTATTAAGTTACCAATCACTGGATCCAAACAATAAAAGCATTTACAAATATACCTTGCAAGGTCACAGGATATAATGCGGCCGTTTTAAGGAAGGAAAAACATAGCGCTAACGGTTAATTATATATATATATATATATATATATATATATATATATATATTATATATATATTATATATATATATAATGAATAAACCTAAATAAGCCACAGTATTATAAGTTGAATGCTGATGTTCATTATGACTAAAACTCAGAAACTTACATAAGACTTTCAGGCAGAAGTACAAAACTCTTGAAGTTTCAACACACCAGAAGCTTAATTAATAACGAATTCTTGTTTTTTGCTAAATTTACAATCGCCTACGAAACATTATACAGTGTCTCCAATTATCAGATAAAACTACAGTATGAGAAGTTCGTAATTCCTTTTTTATTTATTTATTATTCGCATTATATCTTCTAATTTGATTTCCTTTCTGTTATAATAATAATAATAATAATAATAATAATAATAATAATAATAATAATAATAATAATAATAATAATAATAATAATACTAATAATAAGTTATATCCTGAAGACCAGTGAAGACGAGTGGCTCAAGAGTGCATGTGAAGAAGGACTGATAAAAGTAGACGAAGACCCAGGAATATACAGAGATAGGAGAAAGACAAGCAGAACAGAAGAATGACATAACAAACCAATGCACGGACAATACATGAGACAGACTAAAGAACTAGCCAGCGATGACACATGGCAATGGCTACTGAGGGGAGAGCTCAAGAAGGAAACTGAAGGAATGATAACAGTGGCACAAGATCAGGCCCTAAGAACCAGATATGTTCAAAGAACAATAGATGGAAATAACATCTCTCCCATATGTAGGAAATGCAATACGAAAAATGAAACCATAAACCACACAGCAAGCGAATGTCCGGCACTTGCACAGAACCAGTACAAAAAGAGGCATGATTCAGTAGCAAAAGCCCTCACTGGAGCCTGTGCAATAAACACCAGCTACCTTGCAGTAATAAGTAGTACGAACACCAACCTGAAGGAGTGATAGACAACGATCAGGCAAAGATCCTCTGGGACTATGGTATCAGAACAGATAGGGTGATACGTGCAAATATGACCAGACGTGACGTTGATTGACAAAATCAAGTAGAAAGTACCACTCATTGATGTCGCAATACCATGGGACACCAGAGTTGAAGAGAAAGCAAGGGAAAAAATGGATAAGTATCAAGATCTGAAAATAGAAATAAGAAGGCTATGGGATTTGCCTGTGGAAATTGTACCCATAATCATAGGAACACTAGACACGATCCCAAGATCCCTGAAAAGGAATATGGAAAAACTAGAGGCTGAAGTAGCTCCAGGACTCATGCAGAATAGTGTGATCCTAGAAACGGCGCACATAGTAAGAAAAGTGATGGACTCCTAAGGAGGCAGGATGCAACCCTGAACCCCCATACTATAAATACCACCCAGTCGAATTAGAGAACTGTGATAGAGCAAAAAAAAAAAAATAATAATAATAATAGTAATTTCATTTATCATTCTTATTATGTCTTCCAATTTGATTTCCTCTGTTGTAATAATAATAATAATAATAATAATAATAATAATAATAATAATAGTAGTAGTAGTAGTAGTAGTAGTAGTAGTAGTAGCAGTATGTAGTAGTAGTAGTAAAGCGTGTACATTTTTTTGTGGAAACGCCTTTTTAAATGAAGGTTTCATCTAATCTCCAGGCCATTAGAAGAACTGCCATGAACACATTAGTCCTTATACACAAACTTTGCTCCCTTTTTTTTTTCTTTTACTGAAAAACGTCGAGGAGCAGTCTGAAAAAAATGCATTTCGGTTTCTCGTAGAAGAATGACAGAAAACTGGGAATAAAATAGACATTAAAACCACTATGCAACGGAGAAGAGAGAGAGAGAGAGAGAGAGAGAGAGAGAGAGGAGAGAGAGAGACGAGAGAGAGAGAGAGAGAAGGAGAGGATATTTTCATTATATAAAAGTTTATATGGGTTTCCCTAAATGTATAGGGGTAGTGACACGCTCTCTCGTTAGTTTGTGACCTTGTATTCCGTAATGATTCTTTCCAGCCACGAGGGGCATTAGTACGGTAATGATAATATGTCTCGGATTGCATACACATATTTGATACTTTAAATTTTTTTTGCGGATATACTTCGTGCTTTATACTAAGTGTAAATTTAATAATAATAATAATAATAATCATCATCTCATCATAACATTAGATATATTGTCAAACGCAAATCCATCTGTAATTAAAACAATAATAATAATAATAATAATAATAATAATAATAATAATAATAATAATAATAATAATAATAATAATAATGAGGTAGAGATCAGTTGAAATAGCAAAATACGAATATCTTTGTAAATCAATTAGCAATGAATGAAGGTAATAAACATTAGAAAACAGTGTTCAATTTAGCGCCACAAGCAATCTTTTAGTGAATGAATGTGGTTCATATTTCAAAGACTATTTCGAACATTCAGGGTCGTAAGAGGATTCTCTGAAGTCATCCTTAGAACACATATCTATTTTCCTGTGTTTTCAAGCAAATGAATCGGCTGCTTTAGAACACTTTCTCAGATTTCTTGTCGGGCTAAATTGAACACTGTTTTCTAATGTCTTTTACCTTCAGTGCTAATTGATTTACAAAGCTATTCGTATTTTACTATTTCAGCTGATCTCTACTTTATTATTATCATTTGTTCTTTTGTCCATCACAGTCCTCCAATTCGACTTGGTGGTACTTATAGTGTTGGGGGATTCCGGGTTGCATCCTGCTTCCTTAGGAGTCCTTCACTTTTCTTACTATGTGCGCTGTTTCTAGGAGCACACTCTTCTACATGAGTCCTGGAGCTACTTCAGCCTCTAGTTTTTCTAGATTCCTTTTCAGGGATCTTGGGATCGCGCCTAGAGTTCCTATGATTATGGATACAATTTCCACTGGTATATCCCATATCCTTATTTCTAATTTCAGGTCTTGATACTTATCAGTGTTTTCCATTATCCTTATTATCATTATTATTATTATTATTATTATTATTATTATTATTATTATATTATTATTATTATTATTATTATTATTATTATTATTATTGTGGATTTACTTTTCCATTTTATTGACTCATGTGATAATGAGTTTTCTTTGTATTTTATTATTATTATTATTATTATTATTATTATTATTATTATTATTATTATTATTATTATTATTATTATTATTATTATGTACTTAGATGGAACAAATGCAAAAGAAAATTATCCTACAAATCAAATTACCACTGACCACAATAGCTTTACGTTGGGAGAAACTTGCCAGGAGAAGAAAAGGGAAACAAAATATCACAAAAGAACAAAACTTAAGTTTGTAAACAAACGAATAACCACAAAAGTGTGCTGAATAAACCCAACATACTGAAACAGCGGATAGTCACCGCTGCTAGTGCGAGGACGTAATCACTTCCAGACTCTCTCTAGTGCTGCAATTTGGAACACCAAGAAAGCTCAGCAAGTTTAAAGTCATTCCATTTGGATAATGCAGCAGGGCCCAGGCTCAGATCTCGTGTGAGAATCGATAATCTCGCGAGATAAGATTAAACTTCTCAAGAGGGAGGCCCTCTACCCGATGAAGCCATTATACCGTTTGTGCCATGTTTAATTTGCATGTGTGTATATATATATATATATAGTTAAAAAATATATATATATATATATATATATATATATATTATATATATATATATATATTATATAATTATTAATAGGTATATACTATATAATATATATATATATATATATATATATATATATATATATATATATATATTCAGATGGTTATGAAAGGGGCCAAATAGCATTATACCCACCACTCGGAGGCCACTTCTCATCACTGTCAACTTACTAAGACCCAAATAAAATTCTAGTTTCTCTTTCCCCTTCTTGTAACGCATAGTTTTTTTTTTTTTTTTTTTTTTTTTTTTTTCACAATATTCAACTTCGGAAACAACTACGTCTACCTATGTATTCCATCTGGCTGACGTAACAAACCCTACATTCAGTTTCAATCAATTGACTTAGGCGCTGAGGCCAATCGCCGTTGCCTGTTCCATGACAGTAATTACGCGGCCTTCAACGCAATAACACCGGCGGCTCAAATCTAGCCAAGTATGGCTGGAATCTCACGACATGGAATGAAATCTCGCTGGAGCTGAGCTATGTATCCGATGGGTTCGTCGCCATAGTTTAATGACGCGAATGTCTGGAATAATGATCATCCAGTCCCTTGAAGGTCCTTTCCATCTTGTTTTTTTTTTTTTTTTTTTGTTTTTTTTTAAGGTATTATGACACATTTTATGTTGGTTTTATGTCACACAACGGGACAGTAGTTTGCTTTGCATGAAGGCAAAATGGTTTGACTTATAATTTTGTGCGTTTGGAATCTTAACGCTCAAATGCCTCTCTCTCTCTCTCTCTCTCTCTCTCCTCTCTCTCTCTCTCTCTCTCTTATTTCAATTTTTATTTCTGGCACGTGAAAACATTTTTCTTTGAAGTAACGAATCGATTCAGTCTCTCCCAACATCTCATCTTTATTCCTTGCATAATTTTGTTCCTGACATTTATATGAATAATTAATTTGAGAGTGAATAGACTAAGGATCCTGCCCCTGCAGGTATGCCGTTCATATACAACTATTTTTGTTAATTCTGTTTTTTGTACAAGTGACTTATTTTATTCCCTTATTGATTTTCTTTTCCTTTTTCTCTCTATTTCTTTCTTGTTGCTGTAATTTTCTGAACTGCGAGGTTTTTCAGGCAAAACCTTTCAAACCTACCTGCTCTCAATTTCTTTTCCAGCGCTGAATGACCTCATGTCCCAGCGCTTGGCCTTTGCCCTAAACTCTGTATTCCATTCCGTTCCATAACATCTGAAAATAATTTGTTTGATCAGTAAATTAAGAAAACGATTCTACAACATGCCTGTGATCTGTATTCGTCCCAAACAGAAATCATCAAAAGATGTGAAGCTTCCAGAGTAGAGGACGACGTTTGAAGTTATTCTCTGAAGTGAACTTCATCCTCACCTCGCATACTTTCTTTCTCATTTCATTTGGTATTCATCGAAGTGATGGACTCGAGCGTGCCACCTGGAAACCCTTTGGGAATATATTTTGTTTTTACCGTTCAGTACTGACGCAAATGGGTCCGTTCGTACAAGTATGCTTTGCTTTAGATGTGCGCAATATATATATATATATATATATATATATATATATATATATATATATATATATAATATATATATATATAATTAGGTGAAATCTATGATGTATTTCTAGTTACAAAACATACTGCAATAAACTCTATATGTACAGAGCTTATAAATGTAGACGTGATCACTAAAATGACCATTTTAGTGATCAAGTCCGCAGCAGTTGGACGAAAGCTATAAGCTCGGTACATATATAGTTTTAATACATTATGTCTATTTTCAATATAAATGGGCTATATTACCTGTTCTTATCGAAGATGATGCCAAATTGACTGATATATTCGTCTCGGAATAATTATATATATGCATTTGTATAGTATAATGTATATATGATATATATATATATATATATATATATATATATATATATGATATGTATACGATATATATATATATATATATATATATATATATATATATATATACTATATATATGTATATATATATATATATCTATGTATATATATATATATATATATATATATATATATATATATATATATATATATACGTATATATATATATATACATATATATATATATATATATATATATATATATATATACGTATATATATATATATATATATATATATATAGATATCTATATATATCGTTATCAGATATATATATATATATATATATATATATATATATATATATATACGTATTATATACGTAGTATATATATATATCTATATATATATATTTATATATATATATATATATATATATATATATATATATATATATATTATATATATACGTATATATATATATATATATATATATATATATATATATATATATATCTATATATATATATATTATATATATATATATATATATATATATATATATATATATATATATATATATATATATATATATATATTATGTATACGTATATATGTATATATATATATATATATATATATATATATATATATATATATATATATATATATAGTATTATATATATATATAGACTAGTATCTATATATATACGTATAATATATATATATATATATATATATATATATATAGTATATATATATATATACGTATATATATATATATATATATATATATACTATATATATATATATATATATATATATATATATATATATATATATATATATATACATACATATACATGTGCAAAGAGGAAAGAATATCAGCCACATTGACACGATCGTCGATAAGACCAAATGATGTCGTTCACTTATAAGGGACAAAATAGAAATATTCTGCAAAAGAGTCAGGACAAAATCTAAAGCCTGGGAGTTCTAGAGGCGACCAAATCTCTTCCATAAATCCCGATGTGGACATCCGGATGAAATCGAAAAATGAAATAGTCCGAAGGGGTAGTCAAACTTAGACCAAGAGATCCGACGCCTTTTATCTACAGGATTTATGTCTTTGTTCATGGAACAGCCACCTGGAACTGGAATCTCCTTGCTAGAAGATGAATGGGGTTTTGTAATGGTTGGAATGATGCTGCTAAATCTCGAAATTACATTCTTATTGGATTATTCGTTTCCACTCTAAATCAATGGCAATAGTAACTCACAGACAGACCCGTTAGTTAAAAAAAATTATATCTTTTTTACTTTTAAAACTACTTTCCATTTTTAAATTAACGATGACAGTCTAATTAGTAGCTTTAACAAGCAATGAAAAATGTGCTAACTGTTATTTGACATCCTATTTTAAATTAGTGACAGCAGATTCTGATGAAAAATACCAATTCAGATTAATACTGATCGATTTAGAGGGGAAATTCCTTATTCGCCGCAATTTTCAGGTTATTAAACTCAAATTACAAGAGATTATAGCATAAATATCATCTTGAAGGTGGAAGGATGAGATCGCTGACGGCATTAGGATAATGATTTACAGGCATCAGGATATTTTCATGAACTATTAATCAAGATAGGACATTATCCTGGTGATAAAGGCCAGAAAGCGTTATTGTAATTAATATTGTTAAAAGATTAAAATAATAATATTTTGTTAAAAGACCCTCTTTTAGGCGAATGCTGTTAAAAAGAATGGCTGAACTTTGCCATTCTTTTTAATAATAATAATAATAATAATATAATAATAATAATAATATAATAACAATAATAATAATAATAATAATAATAATATAATAATAAGAATAATAATAATAGAATAATAATAATAATAATAATAATAATAATAATAATAATAATAATAATAAGTAATAATAATAATAATAAATTTTTAAGTTTCTTGAAACTCTTTTCTGAATTCAGTTAATTTCCCTTAAATTTTTACATTTTTTCAACTTTGTCTGTTATAATGTTTATCATTTCGCATACTGTAACATTTCTCGTTACTTTTCTGTTACTATTTCTTTTTTAGACTGCAGTAATCATGAAAGTATTACCAGATTCGTCTCGTCTTGCTACATTTTAATTTTTTATTACATCTCAACATTTCACAATGAGCAATTTTGCTATACAAGTTAATGCAGTTTCTTAATTGTTCACGTGAATATCAGTACATGTTTTTTATTTCAATAATAATAATATAATTCTTAATGGAATAAAAACTTGATTCCGAACACTTATAAAACAGACAATGATGTTACTGTAATGTATATTTAAATAACATTACAAACATATATTTATCAATTTCGTTTCAGCCTCAGTAGGAAAAAGAAGAGCGTCAGTAGGTTTGTGGGTCACATAGTGAGAAGACAAGAACTAGAGCATCTCTTCTCTCTCTCTCTCTCTCTCTCTCTCTCTCTCTCTCTCTCTCTCTCTCTCTCTCTCTCTCTCACTGGTAAAATCAACGGAAGGAGGCCGAGAGGAAGACCTAGACAAAAATATTTGGATAGATTAGGATTAGTGAGAATGACTGGAGGAAGAATGTCTGCAGCTCAGTTGCTGCAGAGAGCCGGAAGTAGAGAGGAATGGTGAGCCGTGATTGCCGACGTCCTTGGGGATATGGCACCTGGATGATGCTGATGATTAGGTTAGGAACCATTTTAATATTTTAATAGTAGTTAAAAGATTATGCAATCATTGAAAATGTGGTAATGAACAAACAACGAAAAGCGTCGCAAATAAAATGTGGTGGTTCTTAAACTCACTAAGCTCCTTTTTTCCTACTGTGACTAAATTTCATTTCTATTAATAATAATAATAATAATAATAATAATAATAATAATAATAATAATAATAATAATAATAATAATAATAAGTAAGAGACTCTGGGAAAACATATGGAGCAATCCGGTATCACACAACAAACATGCTATATGGCTCAGGAAGTCAAGGCTGAAGAAACAAGGAGAATAAAACAATGATATACAAAGATCACGACAGACACAGTCAGACACCAACTAAAGAAAATGCCAAACTGGAAAGCCCCAGGTCCCGATGAAGTCCATGGATACTGGCTCAAAAAACTTCAAGGCCCTACACCCACGAATAGCAGAACAACTCCAGCGTTGTATCTCAAATCACCATGCACCCAAATGGATGACCACAGGAAGAACATCCTTAGTACAAAAAGACAAGAGTAAGGGAAATATAGCCAGTAACTACAGGCCTATCACCTGCCTACCAATAATGTGGAAGTTACTAACAGGTATCATTAGTGAAAGGCTATACAACTACCCAGAGGAGACAAACACCATCGCCCACCAACAGAAAAGCTGCAGAAGGAAGTGTAGGGCCACAAAAGACCAGCTCCTGATAGACAAAATGGTAATGAAGAACAATAGGAGAAGGAAAACCAACCAAAGCATGGCATGGATAGACTATAAGAAAGCCTTCGACATGATACCACACACATGGCTAATAGAATGCCTGAAAATATATGGGGCAGAGGAAAACACCATCAGCTTCCTCAAAAATACAATGCGCAACTGAAATACAATACTTACAAGCTCTGGAATAAGACTAGCAGAGGTTAATATCAGGAGAGGGATCTTCCAGGGAGACTCACTGTCCCCACTACTCTTCGTATTAGCCATGATTCCCATGACAAAAGTACTACAGAAGATGGATGCCGGGTACCAACTCAAGAAAAGAGGCAACAGAATTAACCATCTGATGTTCATGGACGACATCAAGCTGTATGGTAAGAGCATCAAGGAAATAGATACCCTAATCCAGACTGTATGGATTGTATCTGGGGACATCAGGATGGAGTTTGGAATAGAAAAATGCGCCTTAGTCAACATACAAAAGGGCAAAGTAACAAGAGCTGAAGGGATAAAGCTACCAGATGGGAGCAACATCAAACACATAGATGAGACTGGATACAAATACCTGGGAATAATGGAAAGAGGGGATATAAAACACCAAGAGATGAAGGACACGATCAGGAAAGAATATATGCAGAGACTCAAGGCGATACTCAAGTCAAAACTCAACGCCGGAAATATGATAAAAGCCATAAACACATGGGCAGTGCCAGTAATCAGATACAGCGCAGGAATAGTCGAATGGACGAAGGCAGAACTCCGCAGCATAGATCATAAAACCAGGAAACATATGACAATACACAAAGCACTACACCCAAGAGCAAATACGGACAGACTATACATAACACGAAAGGAAGGAGGGAGAGGACTACTAAGTATAGAGGACTGCGTCAACATCGAGAACAGAGCACTGGGGCAATATCTGAAAACCAGTGAAGACGAGTGGCTAAAGAGTGCATGGGAAGAAGGACTAATAAAAGTAGACAAAGACCCAGAAATATACAGAGACAGGAGAATGACAAGCAGAACAGAGGAATGGCACAACAAACCAATGCACGGACAATACATGAGACAGACTAAAGAACTAGCCAGCGATGACACGTGGCAATGGCTACAGAGGGGAGAGCTAAAGAAGGAAACTGAAGGAATGATAACAGCGGCACAAGATCAGGCCCTAAGAACCAGATATGTTCAAAGAACGATAGACGGAAATAACATCTCTCCCATATGTAGGAAGTGCAATACGAAAAATGAAACCATAAACCACATAGCAAGCGAATGTCCGGCACTTGCACAGAACCAGTACAGAAAGAGGCATGATTCAGTGGCAAAAGCCCTCCACTGGAGCCTGTGCAAGAAACACCAGCTACCTTGCAGTAATAAGTGGTACGAGCACCAACCTGAGGGAGTGATAGAAAAACGATCACGCAAAGATCCTCTGGGATATGGTATCAGAAACAGATAGGGTGATACGTGCAAATAGACCAGACGTGACGTTGATTGACAAAATCATGAAGAAAGTATCACTCATTGATGTCCCAATACCATGGGACACCAGAGTTGAAGAGAAAGAGAGGGAAAAAAGGGAATGGATAAGTATCAAGATCTGACAATAGAAATAAGAAGAATATGGGATATGCCAGTGGAAATTGTACCCATAATCATAGGAATACTAGGCACGATCCCAAGATCCCTGAAAAGGAATCTAGAAAAACTAGACGCTGAAGTAGCTCCAGGACTCATGCAGAAGAGTGTGATCCTAGAAACGGCGCACATAGTAAGAAAAGTGATGGACTCCTAAGGAGGCAGGATGCAACCCGGAACCCCACACTATAAATACCACCCAGTCGAATTGGAGGACTGTGATAGAGCAAAAAAAATAAAATAAAAATAAAATAATAATAATAATAATTTCTCCCTCTCCCTTCACCTGCACAATTTTTCGTCTTCTGGTTTTACCTGACAAATCAGTTGCCTCCGCCAGTGTCTTTTTTAAACCGTATGAGTTCTCCGGTTCCCCTTTTGGCTTTATTTGACATATCAATCACCTCTGTCAAGTGGTGCAGGGGTATTGTTTCCCTCAACCCTTCAGGGACAGAGGCTGGAAATAAAACCCGACTGACAGCCGACGGACGATATTGAAATCCTCGTGCCAACGCGAGAAGGAAGGTGTGTGTGTTTTGTGGGGAAGGGGTGGCTGGTTTGCGGCGGCCGAATACCTTGGAGGTTAAAATAACACAAAGTGGTCACCGACACAAAGTGGTCACCGGAAGGGGAAAATTGGTAAAATGCCCCAGTCTTAGAGAAAAAGGAAAACTAGATATCTTTTGACATAGTTTTACCTGCTTTGGGTTTAGTTTTCTGTAAAATAAAACTATAGAGAAGGCTTTGTCTTCCCCTCAGCACTTTTCTGTCCGCCCTCAGACTTAAAAACTACTGAGGCTAGAGGGATGCAAATTGGCATGCTGATCACCCACCCTTTAATCATCAAACATATCAAATTGCAGTCCTCTAGGCTCTGTAGATTTTATTTTATCTAAGGTTAAAGTTAGCCATGGCCGTGCCTCTGGCAACGCAGCAACACTCGGCTAACTGAGAGTTTCATGGGCCGCAGCTCATACAGCATTATACCGAGGCCACCGAAAGATAGAACTATTTTCGGTGGTCTTGATTATACGCTGTATAGAAAACTCGAATGCGCCGAAGATACTTCGGCGCATATTTTACTTATTTTCTGTAGTTAGGAATTTTTTATCTGTTCTATCATAATCTTTCGAGATAATACATGAGAAGGATTCCAACTTTTGGAAGAAATTATATATATTAAAGGTTGTAGGTAAATTTTTTGTTTGCAAGGGGAGTTTCTGAACTGTTCTTCAAACGTCTGGTCAGAGAGAAAGACGTAGACAGACAGACAACAGGAAGGTAAAGGGGAAAAAACGAGCGAGGAAATCGAACTCAATACAGAAAGAGAGAGAGGTAAAGAGAGAAGACCCTAGCAGATTATTGCGTCATTTGGAGAAATGCATTCTGATTACATTCCAGCAGAGCGTTCTGCCTGGGCCAATTTCTGAAGCCTTGTGTTGCTAATGATCGCAATTTGCAAGGATCGAAAGCCACCGCCTCCTGCCTCCTCATCCATCAGTTCTCCATTTTTGTGCAGAACTTCCATTCCGTTGTGAATTACTTCCTGCTCTTTCTTTTAGTGCAATTCCACTGTTCA
>NC_087207.1:15686511-15694011 GCF_015104395.2 Macrobrachium nipponense
CGTTTGACCCACGTAGCCTTGTAATGAATAATTATCACATCACCGTGATTCATATAGATTATTCGAGCTACAAATGTCCTTTAATATCTAATTCGCTCTACCTCAGAACTGATATATTTTCATATATGTTCCGAAGGGGAATTTTTAGTTGATAATAATTTCGTCCCCTCATGGGATCGAACCACCGTCCAGTGGACGGGAACGAAATCAGGACGGCCTAGTGACGTTATCAAGTCGGCCAACAGAGAGGCTATAAGTTTATATCGATTCTGGCTTTACAAATTCACTGTTGAACTCGGTGTGTACGTAATTAGAATCAATATGAAACCCCCTCTACCATGTTAGCCAATTCGAACGTTTGACCCACATAGCCTTGTAATGAATAATTATCACATCACAGTGATTCATACCATACAGATCATTCGAGCTACAAATGTCCTTTAATATCTAATTCGCTCTACCTCGGAACTGATATATTTTCATATATGTACAGAAGGGGAATTTTTAGTTGATAATAATTTCGTCCCCTCATGGGATCGAACCACCGTCCAGTGGACAGGAACGAAATCAGGACGGTCTAGTGACGTTATCAAGTCGGCCAACAGAGAGGCTATAAGTTTATATCGATTCTGGCTTTACAAATTCACCGTCGAACTCAGTGTTTTCGTAATTAGAATTGATATGAAACCCCCTCTACCATGTTAGCCAATTCGAACGTTTGATTCTCGTAGCCTTGTAATGAATAATAATCACATCACCGTGATTCATGTAGATCATTCGAAGTACAAATGTCCTTTAATATCTAATTCGCTCTACCTCGGAATTGATATATTTTTATATATGTACCGAAGGGGAATTTTTAGTTGATAATAATTTCGTCCCATCATGGGATCGAACCACCTTCCAATGGACGGGAACGAAATCAGGACGGCCTAGTGACGTTATCAACTAAAAATTCCCCTTCGGTACATATATGAAAATATATCAATTCCGAGGTAGAGCGAATTAGATATTAAAGGACATTTGTAGCTCGAATGATCTAAATGAATCACGGTGATGTTTGGTTATGACAGGATAAGAAATGCCACTCAAGGCATTTTATCAACTATATTTCAATAACCGACACTTTTTGATATCTTAATAAAAATCTCTCTCTCTCTCTCTCTCTCTCTCACATGCATACACACAGATGATGCACGTCACTCTCATCAGATAAATAAGACAGAGAGAGAGAGAGAGAGAGAGAGAGAGAGAGAGAGAGAGAGGGGCGTTATAATTGTTATTTGCCAAAGGGAAGGGGGGGGGGGGGGGGGGGGGGGGCAGGTGTGACGGTTCGCAAACATGAAGAATAGACAGCTGCTGTTAATTATCTGCGCAGGGAAGAATCGTGGACTGAAAATATGGAGGAATCTTCACTGGGAAGAATATCTGTGGGCTGTCTGCGATGGCATTAACAGAAGGGAGGAAAGGTAGAGGAATCCTTTTTAGCTTTCTCTAAAAGAAAACTATTGCGATGGCTTTTGCCCGTCCGTCCGCACTTTGTCTGTCCGCTCTCAGATCTTAAAAGCTACTGAAGGTAGAGGGCTCCAATCATCCAACAACCAAATTGCATCTCTCTATCCTCAATAGTTGTTATTTTACTTAACGTTAAAAGTTAGCCATAATCTTGCCTAGCAACTATATAGGACAAGCCACCACCAGGCCGGGGCTAGTTCCATAGGCCGCGGCTCATAGAGCGTTATACCGAGACCACCGAAAAATAGATCCATTTTCGGTGGCGTTGATTATACGCTGTACAGTAAACTTGATTATGTCCGATAAGCTTCAACGCATTATTCACTTGTTTTCCATTGTTCTCAAGGCTTTCATAGACATCCCAGGGGGAATATGTGTAGAGGAGGGAACGAAGAGCATCAGCCTGACACTTCCAAACTGTTGACTTTAGTATAATTCTTTTCTTTTATCTTGTGAAACTGTAAGAAGACCCTTCGCTACATCTAAGAGATATGAACACTTGCTAAGCCTAAATGATTAATATAACGTTATCAAAACTTCTATTATTTATTTCCAAGGCATCACCTTTCCTGCACAGACTGTAGAGTAAATTCCAGTGCTCTCATGATTATTCTTATTTTCCTGTGATTCAGCTTGCGATGATTTTGTCAGAAAAGACGTAATGTTATGTCTCTGAAACTTATTTCATTAATAAAATGCATCTTGTGTATTATTCGGATTAGATTTCATTTTTACTCATTTCATATGTATATTCCTCCTCGTCCAAATTGCACGTGAATATTGTTGCATATCAGCTAAATGAACTATTGTCAGTGAATGATCTTTTAGTATTCTCCTGTGAGTCACGAATTCCTTTCTGTGAAAGATTTGAGCATGTGTTGATCAGTTCCAATACACATATACATTCCTACTGCTTCCCCTTTTGTTTTGATTCTATTTGGAATGGACTAGAGAAGGGCAGGTAACTTAATCTCCAACTGTTCAGCCTCCCCTTTCTTTTCCGTATGTTTATCTAACCTGAGTTATGTAAAATCACTGAGCCACTGGTGCTGATGACCTATATTAAGGACCCCCGTACACTGAACGATTGTCCGAACGACTGTCTGTATCGTTCGCATAAACACTGTGTATGGGCTTGTCTGGATGCCAAAGTGGGCGGAGCTTCGTGTCTGGACGATCTCAGCGGGAATCTGTCACGACCAGGTTGCTGGATTGCAACTTAAGTCTGTCGTACACAGATCGTTCAGTGTATAGGTTTGTCTGCCGATATAGGTATTGCTATCGCGCGCGTCTCCTCTAGAGAAGGTGCCATGTCTTCTCGAGACAAAATCTTTGTTCAGACTGAAATCGGTGCGGAGATCGTTCATGCTGTATGAATAGTGTGTGTGTGTGGGTCGATAACGACAATCGTTCAGACAGTCGTTCAGTGTATGGGCGCCTTTAGTCCATGTGAAAGATCAGTGGCAGTAAATAAAAGCTCCGGCCATTACCACTTGAAGGTAATTAGAGGCTCATTTACGCTCTAGCAAGGTCACCGTCATACTTGTAGAATGAGATAGGCCTCTAATGCGCTTTTGGAGACGCTGAGAACGGCTTGACTGTGGCTTTCTTCTAAACGGCTGGTCTTCATATGTCATTATCCTGATTGGTTAAACATAAACACGCTCAAATGCAGACATGTATCTCTATCTACTTATTTTATACATACATACACACACACACACACACACACACACATATATATATATATATATATATATATATATATAATATATATATATAGTATATATATATATATATATATATATATATGTGTGTGTGTGTGTGTGTGTGTGTGTGTGTACATGAGGATATAACTTTTACCTTAAATTTGGCTGGTCAAAAAAAGATGCTAACCTCCCGTGCGATGAGGTTTTAGACCTGAACCCACCTCCATCCTTATCAAGACTCTACAGTTAACTAATTATCATGTACAGCATTCACTATCTGAACCTAAATTAAACAATTTTCAACTCTCAAAATAAATAGCTATATTCTCTCTAATCTTCTTCGATACGACACGTGTACTGTATTGTGTGGTTTCCCCTCACTTTACCGTTATACCAAAAGGTGCGATGTCCATACTGCACTGGAAGGAATTCGGAAGCCGCAAAAGAACGTACCTCAGCTCTCGGGAAGAAGAGGATTTGCTTCACAATGGCCTTCCTTGGAACGAACAGAGAAAACGCAAACGATAAGGAAGCTGCTCTTAGCCGGATTCTTCGGAGCGAAAGAGTTCTTGACCGGTCAGTGTTATTCTGATCCCGTTCACAAAATTCTAGGAAAAGAGACTGAAGCTCTTTCACGTTTCGCAGAATTTACCAGTCACATTTTGACTTGGATATACGATAACAAAATACCTTCACGCACCGCAAAATATTTATATTCTAGTTTCAGATGTTCACTTTAGAGAGGCTTTTCACGACCAGCACCACCGACGAAATCCTTTTCCGGTTCTGTTGATAAATGTTTAAACTTGTACACCGACATAAAGATCTCTGTTTTATCATTGTCCCGTTATTTGCGTAGGTTGCTAAAGCATCGACGCTATTTTCAGATTAGTGTAGTGTTCACATCATAATACAAGAGGCGAAATGCAAGTCTCATGACTGTCAGGGGATAAAATATTGGATACAAATATAAAAGAACCATTATAGGAAAATATATAAAAAACAGAATGAGATCAGGTCTCATCTTATGTTTCTCGTACATTACCTTTCGCATTCATACATACATACTTACAAATGTATGTTGTTAATCAGACGAATGAAATAGCCCCATCTTCTTTGCCTTTTTGCTGGAGAGCTTTTGACCTAAATTCATTAGCTTCATTACTTATTGTTTCATCGTTCGAGCGATCTTCAAATAACCTATAATAGAGTCATTGGCCATAATTGCAACATTTCCATTATTTACGATTAAGCTTTTTTTTTCTTCTTCTTCTTCAACTATAACATGGTGACTTGAATTTTACTAGTAACTTAACATTTATAAACTTTTTTTATTTGTTACTATATAAAATTTTGCCAAAATACTTAATAACAAAGACCATAAAACTATCTTTAGGTAAAAAGCTTTTATGTCCAAATCCACGTAAGAATATCAAACAAAAAAGATGAAGAATATTCTAATTTCTGTGACATGTCAAGGTGCATTTGGATGTTTCATAAGAACCTACTTTGCATAATCACAACGATACGGAAATGACTTTCATTGGTAGAGTTAGAACACTTATCAGGCCATGGATGCTACCCATTTTGACTCATAAAATCTGAATCAGGTCAACTTGTTTATGCATGGTTTTAACTATAGTTAAAATTAGTTCACCATTTCCATAGGAAAAAATTATAACCTGTTATAAATAATGACAGAATCGGTCAGATGGATCTACATCATATAATAAAAGCCATTTCCCAGAGGAATACTGTAAATTTTAACTATATATGTGATACATACGGATATTTATAAACAAGATTTAATAATCACGATGAAAATGAAAATTGTAATGGAAACATGTTATGAACTAAATAATTTCTGTAATAAGTAGTGAAGACAGATATGGAGTGAAAAGGTACTCGGAGCTGGTGTTTAGTAGTGAAACATAAGATATATTAATACTTGCAACCGGAGCTGACTAGATCAAATGGTAACCTATATTTGCATTTTTCCAGTATTATGTTTATTAGATCCGAGTTGTCTTACATTTTTTTTTTTTTTTAGTAAACTGATATTCTGTTAAAGGGTCACACGTACGTAAAACGTACCTCGGTGTGTTACGTGGTTCGCCTCTCGTTCGAGGTTAGACTGTGTTCGTGCGTGCGTGTGCTTTCACACCGATACGGGCATGGTTGAGTTTGACAACATACTACTCTCCTGACCTCCTTACGAGATAGACGTCCCGATCTCATAAATAATAATAATAATAATAATAATAATAATAATAATAATAATAATTAATAATAATATATTATTAATTGATTATCTAATTATTCTTATTATTATTATTATATTAATTACTTATATTGGGAAAATTTTAATAATAGTGATAATAATCAGGAGAGGCTGACAGAAGAGAAGAGAGAGAATCCTCATTTAGAAAATAAAAACATCATTGCAAGCTGCGTAATGGCAGCTCATCCGCAAATCCCTCCTCGAACCGACAAACAAGTTAGCACGTTTCTCCCATGTCCAAACATTTCAGGTAATGGGGATCGAGTGCTCACTTGGAAAGCATTTCCTTGTGTGTAATGACGCATCCCTTGGACCAGTTATATATCTGAGTTTTCGCTGGGAAAAAAAAAAAAAAAAAAAAAAAAACGTTCCATTTGTGAGGTGTTCCCCCGGAGTTCGATTTTTCGTTTGCTCGTAAAATTTTTTGAGCTGTAACTGATACTGTGATTCATGCGATACAGACGGTCTTTTTAATGAGATCATTAAAAACAATTGTATCAAAATATGTTTTTGAAAAATAGGAATACTGTTAAGAAAATGAGACATAAACGGAAATAGAAGATCTAATTGTCAAAGGCATTAGGTAAGAACTTCGCCAGTTATATTCACTGCACTAGGTCAAGCATTAAGTTAGTAAATGTAATGGCAAATTAAGCTCTGAATTCTGTCATGTCTGCATACTATTGCATTTGGTATAATGTCATTGGCTGATAAAACAATAATAGATAGGAGCAAAGGTCAGTGGCGAACGAGTTTCCTGTTTTCATGTTTTTTTTTAAGACGGTGAAACTTCTCGATGTGTGGCTGGCGAAGAAGGTGTTGGGGGTGGGGTGGGGTGGGGGGAATGCAATCTCCCTCGATGCCTCGGTCAGCAAAGCTAGGAGACAAGTTTACACGGATAAATCAATCGTTCAGTCAGCTAAACCTGTGTAAATTCTTTCCTGCTTCCTGGATAATTTACCAGTATGTTTTTCTGGAGCTGGCGGTCAACATCGAAGTTACGTTTGACGGGTTGGAGCACAGGTTACTCTCCACACTAGAGAGTCTACAATCCAAAAACATAACCTATATCTACAGGGAATGTTTTTACACCCTTCATTTTTACTTCCTTGTTATATTCTTGAAGAGTTAAATTATTAATCTACTTTTCTCGTTGTTAAGCAAAACAAGAGTGATGCTAGGGTGACATTTCTGGATGCTTATCGCGTCAGTGAAAATACATGAAGCGATTCATTTACTTTTCGACTACTACAAAACACCTACCAGTCGATGCTAAAAGTTTCAGTGATATCGCAGTGGACTTTACCTTAAATAAATAAATAAATAAAACTATGGCGCGTCTTTTTACAGTCCTCATGGTCACTAGTAGGTAAATCAAAACCCAAATTAGCCCGTCGAAGTTAAGTACTTGCCTCATTAATAACTAACGATAATGTCTCTCTAGTTTGGTTGGAGGAAAGAATGAAAAGACAAAATCTGAAAATTTAGAGTTATTTTTTTTAGGTAATCGCAAAAGTCAGTATCAGAACAGATGCGGTACCAATTATTACTACTGAATCTTTCCTTGGTCTCTAGGGAACACTGAGATACAGATAAAAGTGAAAAAAAGACAAATACATTGCGAACAGTAAATCAAACGACCAAAGTAAAATATGAAAATTTCCAAGTTACATTGGAACAAACGATAGAGCCTTTTCATTTATCTTCCCCCTGTTTCACATTGTAGTTATCCTGACAGAACTTCCTGCAAGGGCACAAAATAACGTTTGCCACATTCCTCACTGCATCTGAATCGAGAAAAATTTACAATGATTTTATTTGTATGGGAACTTCCAATATGACGAAATCCATCCTAACAAATATTGTAGTCGTGCTCTAATGCGTCAAGACCTTTTCATATCTCTCTCTCTCTCTCTCTCTCTCTCTCTCTCTCTCTCTCTCTCTCTCTCTATCTCTACTCTCTCTCTCTCTCTTATTAAGATTTCAATATCCACC
>NC_087207.1:15699011-15719011 GCF_015104395.2 Macrobrachium nipponense
ATGACATTAATTTGAATTCAATTAATGCCAGGTGCTATTGCCAGTTCTGTGGATTGTTTGTTTGTTATGGTGTTTTTACGTTGCATGGAACCAGTTGTTATTCAGCAACCGGACCAACGGCTTTACGTGACTTCCGAACCACGTCGCGAGTGAACTTTTATCACCAGAAATACACATCTCTGACCCCTCAATGGAATGCCCGAGAATCGAACTCGCAGCCACCGAAGTGGTAGGCCCAGACCAAACTGACCACGCCACTGACGCACTACCAGCCAGTTCTGTGGTGGTTTTAATCACTCAAGAAATAATAAATCAGCGCAGAAAACTGCTATTGCTAGAATTCTGTAAATTCTGTATTCAACAGGTATGTAAAATATCGTTCCTTATGATGAATAATCCACCGATGAAATACAAAATATCATACACCAATAGGACTGCTTAACTAAAATGAGAGATACCAAGCACATTTGCAAAATGAAAAACAAGTACCGTAAAGCAGAGGGGAAATGGATTTGACTCAGGAATGTTGATCAGACATTCAGATTCCACCAGAAGATTACAATGCCTATATGGTGAGAAGGGAATTTGACTCGGGAATGTCTAATCGTAGATTCCAATTCCATAAGAAGATTACGACGCCTATATGGTGAGAAGGGAGTCCTCTTAGCAGATGGCAAGATTAAATTATGTGTACTATGTACCTTATGGGTACTTTCGATGGCATGATAAGTCAAAATAAAATATTTTATGTTTAACCAGACCACTGAGCTGATTAACAGCTCTCCTAGGGCTGCCCCGAAGGATCAGATATTTTTACGTGGATAGGAACCAATTGGTTACTTAGCAAGGGACCTACAGCTTATCGTGGGATCCGAACCACATTATATCGAGAAAACGAATTTCTAATCACCAGAAAGAAATTCCTCTGATTCCGCGTTGGCAGAGCGGGGAAGAGAACTTGGACTATCAAATTGGTAGGCGAGCACGTAACATAGTCTTCCAACGAGGAAGTAATGTGATATGTCACATATTCCTTTCCATTCCGATACTCTTGGAGCCCCTTCAGATCCACTACATTTGTTTGTTTGTTTATTTGTATTGCGTTTTTACGTTGCATGCAACCAAAGGTTATTCAGCAACGGAACTAAAGGCTTTACGTGATTTTCGAACCACGTCCAGAGTGAACTTTCTGTCACCAGAAATACACATCTCTAACCCCTCAGTGGAATGCCCGAGAATCGAACTTGCAGCCACCGAGGAGGCTGGCCAAGACCTTACCGATCACACCACTGGGGCGCTCACTACATTTGTTAAGCCATTCCATTTTCTTTTCAGCTTCAATGAACCGCTCATTTCTTACGGCGCTGAGCAATGAGCAGTTTCTAAGCCTAATTATCCTTATCCAGAGCGCCCGTAATTACCAAGGCACCAATTAGAGTCAATGTCTCCTTTCTCAAAAAGAGAAGAAATCCATAAAGCTTCTCAGCATTTTCCCTTCTCATATTTTATGAGCTTAAACTTTTCCGGTTTTCTCTAATTGCTTTTACAGCTCATGGTTCATAATCTCCTGACCGAACGCCGCTTTATCTCATGCAAGAACAAAGGTGACTAGAGTGGCTGTGTATATGTATCTTATACACACACCTACATGCACACACACACACACACACACACACATATATATATATATATATATATATATATATATATATATATATATATATATATATATATATATGTATGTATGTGTGTGTATGTATATATATATATATATATATATATATATATATATATATATATATATATATATATATATATATATATATATATATATATATATATATATATATATATATATATATATGATATATATATATAATATATATATTATATATATATATATATATATATATATATATATATATATATATATATATGTAAATACATATATATATATATATATATATATATATAGTATATATATATATATACTATATATATATATATATATATATATAATATATATATATATATATATATATATATATATATATATATATATATATATATATATATAAAGGTTTATTTGCCACGAAGGAAAAAAATGAAAAAACCAGTTGGCCGAGTACTTTCGGTCCTATTCGGACCCTTTACTGAGGCATACTGATTTTACAAAGAACACCATAGTCAAAAGAAGGCTTAATATACAAACTGACACTACCACATTAGCCATAAGGGCGATTTTCACTCTACAGAGAGGAGGAGGAGTCATAGGCTAGCCACACCTTGAAGGATACCCGCGGTAAACAAGTGAAATACAATTGGAGAGAAAGGTCTCAGGTACACAACAAGATCAAGAATAGCAGATGGTTAATTGTCAAAAGGGTAAAAATTAAAAGAGATAATCCAGGATTATTGGATATCACACAGTCACAAACCTAACCAGATTTGGCCCTAACCAAAATTGCAAAGTCTCTTTACAGTCCACATGTAAAAACTGAATTATATTAATTTTGTTGCTTGTATTTATCTACAACTTTTTCCATAATGAAAGCATCAAGTTTAAATAAACCAATACTTAAATTTAGAACATTTCTATTATGTGACTTGATGAAACAAGATTCAATAATATTCCTTTTAACTGTGTCATTACATGGGATTAAGGCTCTTGCTTGACTCCAGTTAATAGGATGAGCTAAATCTCTCATATGTACGAATAACGCATTCGATATTTGCCCAGTTCTCACAGAATAGTGGTGCTGTTTGAGACGTTGTGAAAGAGATTTACTGGTCTGTCCGTAATAGACTTTATCACACTTTTTGCAAGGAATTTCATATATGCAGCCTGGAAGATCTTTAGAAGAATTTTTCATTACTAAACTCTTGACATTAATATTACTGAAAACAACATTTATGTTAAAAAGCTTTAAAATTCTAGGAATATGTAAAACCGTTCATCATAGGGTAATTTTAGAATGTTATGCTTACTAAATTCAAGTTTTGTCATTAGTTGAATAAAATGTTTTTCTAGCTCTTTTCCATGCCACATCTACAAAAGTCATGGGGTATTTAAGTTTCAATGCAATATCATAAATAGTTTTAATTTCAGCGTCCATAAACTGCGGGCTACAGACACGTAAAGCCCTTAGGAACATCCCAGAAAAAACAGAGAATTTAACATTTTGATGGTGATTGGAGTAGTAATGAACAAACGAGGCAATGTTAGTTGATTTTCGAAAGACTGAAAAGGTGAAATTTCTATCATTTCTATAGACAGTTACATCAAGAAAATTCAAATTACAATTTTTTTCTTCCTCTACAGTAAATTTTATATACGGGACTAAATTATTGAGATTATTAAGGAATTCCTGGAAATTTTCGTGAACTGGCAAATACAGAAAATATCATCCACATACCTAAACCATATAACTTTTTGGGACTCTTCAAATTAAAGAGAGAGAGACTGTAGTTATTCAAATTAAAGAGAGAGAGAGAGAGAGAGAGAGAGAGAGAGAGAGAGAGAGAGAGAGAGAGAGAGAGAGAGAGAGCGATCTATTTCATTTCTATTTTCTTAAGTTTTGGGAATAATCATATATGCTGTTGCAATGAAATACGGTTTTTCTTTTGTTAAGGTTGACGCCAAAAAAGGCTAACACTGAAAATAAGCTGAAACGAAATAATAATTTCGTGATGCTCATAGTGAATCAAACAAAAAATAATATCTCCTTTGCAAACAGACATCCGCTGTTGATGCAACCAGTTGTGTTGTCTATCTGGATACCGAATCCTGTGTTATTCATTTCACCTTCATATCTTTCATATTTCATCTAGATCGGTGTTCCTCCTTTTACATTGGAATATCACTTAACCAGGTCCGTAAAAATTGGGTATGCGGTCTATGCCCTTCTACCCGATTAGATGTTATTTAAAGTGCTGACTTTGGTTAACAGAATTTTACTTATAATGTTGAAAGCTTGCACTGAAACTCAGGAATATTTCTTCAGTTTTATTGATTGATTCATTTATTATGTTAATGATCACATGCATTTTGCTTTATTTGTTCTTTTGTTGTATACTTTGACTTAACAAGAAACGATAATTATTTATTACTTTGTAAGTACAGTTCAAGGAAAAGGATAGTCACAGAATATATGGACTTCCAGAAATTTGGAAAGGGGGTGTCGTTCGACACCCCCGAACCGACCCCCCTCCAATCCAACCCCGCCACCCCCACTCGGTACGTGCGATATTTTCATGCACGCTTTCGGTTGTTTCATTACGTTTTCTAATATAATAGTCTAAAGATCACTTTCGTCTCTTTGTTAGCGAATGGAATCCCATGGAAGTACCCCCCAACAATGTGTGACTTACGTTCCACGTTGGACGAGTGGGACACGTGAGCTCGCCTACCGTTTCGGTAGTCCCGAGTTCGATTCCCCGTTCTGCCAACGTGGAATCAGAGGAATTTGTTTCTGATGATAAAAAATTATTTCTCCACATAACGCGGTTCGGATCCCACAATAAGCTGCAGGTCCCGTTGCTAAGTAACCAATTGATTCCTGGCCGCATAAAAATATCTAATCCTTCAGGCCAGCCCTGGGAGAGCTGTTCATCAGCTCAGTGGTCTGGTTAAACTAAAATATGCTAACTTTTTAATATGTGATTTCTCGAATGCCGTGGCCCTAGTGCATCCATCGTTGCAACTTTAATGGCGGCTCCATTTCCGCGTTTCTTCCGCATATAGTATCTTTCCAGCGCGGTCGTGACGAGAATGTTTCTGATAACTTCACCGTGTGGTTCCATAAAGCGAGATACAGGCTGGAAAGGGCAACGTACGCTGTCAGTCAATTTACCCATCATTTTCTGCATCCATTTAATTCTATATATTCACAGGTAATCAGAATAGAATTTTATTATTATTATTATCATTATTATTATTATTATCATTATTATTATTATTATTATTATTATTATTATTATTATTATTATTATTATTATTATTATTATTATTATTAAAAATACTCATAGTAGCATAAGTCTTTAAATTGAGAAAAAAATTAAATATGCAAAAATTCATCTTTAAATATATGAACATATATAGCACACATAACTGTGGCTTTGTTATTATTATTATTATTTTGTTAAAAATGACTGCTGCTTCAGCACTATTAATCTTATAAAGAGTCTTCTCTATCTTTCTGATGACGGCTTTCTCGTTGTTGCTTAGACTGGCGAGCAACGCACCAAAGGGCATGGTAAAATTCGGTTGAGTCATTTGATTTATTATTGCTTATACAATTCTCTCTCCTTCTCTCTCTCTCTAACGCGACGTTTCCTCCTGATCGACAGGACATTATCAAGCGATAACTGCTGAGGGACTGAATTCCAGTGGTGTTGTTGTTGTTTTTGATTTAGCTGACCTTGTGTCAGCACAGGGCTCTTGCTCACAGAGCAGCCCGAAAATAAATTCAGTGGCGAGTCCTTCTCCTTTTATTGTGGTGTTGCGAGCTCTCCAGTACGGTCAGAGCACTTCCCCTCCGGTAGGTCGAGTTTTTTATTGTTCCCGGGAAGGTGACTCATACGGCGGGCGTTGACAAGTCTTGCAGACCTTCTCAGGTAGGGGGTATCACCGGGAGCCTCTTGATTGGCTTCTACCTGCGTGACGTCACCCCTGGTATTATTCTCATGTCCGGTGTTCGTTCCATGTGCGCTGGTACTTTCGTTAGGGGGGAGGGGTGTGGTCCTCCTCACACACGTCGGTATCAGGAACGCTTCTTGGGTGGTATTGAGGGGAGGCTTTTCCTCGAGGATGAGCAGCGCTTCTAGGAGACGCAGACGTCGTGGGTCAGGTGCTCTCCCGATGATCTTAATATTCCTGACGATGTCGTCTCTCGTGATGTTTCTGCGGTGTACTGCAAGGGCGTGTAGCCTAATGGCGCCCTCCTGGGCGTGGCAAGGAAATCCTTTTTGACAGGCGCATCGTCGTCATGCCGATGTAAATCCAGGGCATCCTTGGGCGGGGCATACGTATCGGTAGACGACGTTGGACTGCTTCAGGGGGTCTCCTGCCGGTGGGGAGGGGTTGTTCTTCATCAGGAGGTCTTTCGTACGCGATTTCTTGTAGTATTATTTTCTTCATGGCTGCTTCTTCTTCCTTGTATTGGTGGTGCATGAAGGCTTTATAGAAAAGTTTGATATCCTCCGGGGGCGGAATGTTCCTTCTCTCTTCCTCCGTCATGTACCACTTGTCAAGGGCGGCTCGAGTTTCTCGGTTTACGAGTTTGTTCGAGTACCCATTGTTAATTAGCCTCGAGCCGCCCTTGACAAGTGGTACATGACGGAGGAAGAGAGAAGGAACATTCCGCCCCTGGAGGATATCAAATAATAGAGGAACACGTCCGCCCATGGAGGAAGGAAAGAGAGTGTCCCTCATTATTTACTACAAGAATCGGCGTACGAAAGACCTCCTGATGAAGAGCAACCCTCCCACCGGCAGGAGACCCCCTGAAGCAGTCCAACGTCGTCTACCGATACGTATGCCCCGCCCAAGGATGCCCTGGGATTTACATCGGCATGACGACGATGCGCCTGTCAAAAAGGATTTCCTGCCACGCCCAGGAGGGCGCCATTAGGCAACACGCCCTTGCAGTACACCGCAGAAACATCACGAGAGACGACATCGTCAGGAATATTAAGATCATCGGGAGAGCACCTGACCCACGACGTCTGCGTCTCCTAGAAGCGCTGCTCATCCTCGAGGAAAAGCCTCCCCTCAATACCACCCAAGAAGCGTTCCTGATACCGACGTATGTAGGAGGACCACCACCCCTCCCCCCTAACAAAAGTACCAGCGCACATGGAACGAACACCGGACATGAGAATAATACCAGGGGTGACGTCACGCAGGTAGAAGCCAATCAAGAGGCTCCCGGTGATACCCCCTACCTGAGAAGGTCTGCAAGACTTGTCAACGCCCGCCGTATGAGTCACCTTCCCGGGAACCAATAAAAACTCGACCTACCGGAGAAGTGCTCTGACCGTACTGGAGAGCTCGCAACACCACAATAAAAGGAGAAGGACTCGCCACTGGAATTCACCCGCTGCTCGGCATCCGTGGGTAAGCAAACATCTCGGCTCCACAACCAGCCTCCTAGAACTCCACCACCCACTTCCAGCGACAGCTCCGCCCAGACTCCTCCCACCGGCAGCCACCGACCAATCAGAAGCCAGCAAGAAACCTTCAAGCTTCTTTGTAGGATTTCTAGCTTGTGCTTCTCGGCCACCAGCCAATCAGCTTGCTGCAGACTTTCCCTGCATTTTAGCCCTGCCGACTTTATAGTTGGCGCGCTTAGCAAGGGAGAATAAGAATTGAGAGAGCTCTCTCACTCTTATAAGCAATTTGAAGACTTAAAATCACTCCTCCTTTTCTCAAAAATAACTTTCTCTTATTAACACCGTCTCTCTTGTGAAACATTTGGTAGCCCTTGAGGTCTAAAAACTCCAACAGAAGCAGACCAAAGAGACAAATCTTCCTACTGTTGCAATACTATATTGCAAGTAGCACAGGAAACCATAGGCTGGCGCCTTCCATAAGCCAGATTCCAAGATAACTTAAACAAACATCCAAGCCCTTCAGGCGACATAAACACAACCAATCACTTATTCACTCACCCCTCATAATATCACTCCATAGACATGGAACCTTCAACCTCTATCATATCACAAGATCACATCATCCATGACGACTCCTCAGCCCCCATCACATCCATGACACCGACTAGAAGACGAAATAGATCAGGTACCAAACTACCCCTCAGACGAACACGTGACACAAAGACCACGGATTTCCTCTCCCCCTGATAACTCTCCTGCACACTCAAAAGAACATCCCAACCAACAGCTCCTCTCCCTAGACTGCTCTGACACGGAAGACGACCTTTCACAGGACAATGATGGCTTTACACTTGTACGCAGTAAGAAAAACATGAAGAAATCAACACAAAACACGGACACTTTTAACTTGCAATCAGACACCGAATTCCCACGACTGAGATTCAAACCAATACAAAAACCTGGAGAAACAGCTTACACCACAATAAAAGCCATTGAAGACAGACACAAGGACATCGTTTTCCAGGCACGACCAACCCGAACAGGACAATTCATTCTGATACCTAAAGACAAACATGCCGAAGAAGTCTCAGAAGGACGGACATTGCAAAGCACTGGACCCAACGACAGAATACAGAAAGGACTCATATGCAGATACCCAGTAACCTCCCAATCGACCCCATAAAAGACCTCTCCGTTGTGTTAGACGCCACCCGGTGCACAAACAAAGCAGGAGAACCAACAAGAAAGGTTCTTGTAACCTTCCAAGGGGAAGGCCTGCGAAGTAGACATACCAATATGGGGAAAATTCCCCACTGAAGAGTTCACCCCCTGAACCACTAAGGTGCTTTAGGTGTCAAAGATTTGGACACCACCAACGAGAATGTGGCTACAAACACATTTGTGGGATTTGTAGTGGCAAACACCCAACACAAGAGTGCTTAGATCGTTACAAAAGGAAAGAGAGGACGGACAGCAAAATGCCCGAATTGTAAAGGGCAGCATCACGCCTGGCATAAAGGCTGTCCGGAAAGACTAAAGAGGATTGGCGAATGAAAGGCCAGAACCCCCAGACCACCACCAGAACGTTGCAGCAGCAACACAAACTCCCCCACAACACACATCATACCCTCAACACCTACCACAAACAAAACCCACCTACACAACACAACACCCACAACAAACACTCACACCTCAGCGACCAACGGAATACACCCACCTCCACTACAGCAACAACAACCACAGCAACACAGACACCAAGAACCCAGATATAGGCAGCAGAAACCCCCCACCAATCAAAGATGCAATCCACCTACACAAAAACCACAACAAGACCAACAACGGAACACATTCCACAGAGACCCCAGACAGACCCAAAACAGACACAAACAACACACCCACACCTGCCTCAAACCCCATGTCCTTATACTCCACATCAACTCGGAAAACACCCCTACTTCCCACCCCACCCAATCACATGAACACACCCCCCACCCCCAACTCCACCCGTGACGGTAGTACCAGTGCCGAAAGTCAGCAAAACACCGTAGAGCAGTCACCAGAGAAACCCACCTACCGCCTCAGTAAAGACGACTTTAGGAGGGAAATAGAGAAAATTGTGAGGGGCAACAATTTTTCAACAATTGTTTCCAAACCTAAACCTAACAGCTGACCTCAGGAAAACGATTGTAGCACTGACACCTTATTAAGATGGAAGGAAACAATCAACACCAAACACGCCCCAGAACACTGAAGACATTTCATCATACACCAGTCTAAAAATATTACAATGGAACATAAACAGTGCCAACACAAAATATGCCATACTACAATCAAGAGTACTCTCAGAAAGACACGACGTCATCCTGCTGCAGGAAACACTAATTAGGGAAAACAACAACTTCACATTCAAAGGATACACAGTTTATAAAACTCCACATACAGATTCAAATAGAGGGCTGATCACCCTAATAAAAACAACAATTCCCTCGGAAAAAATAAGAAACATAAACTGTGGTGATGGGATTGAGACACTAAGTGTCCTCATAAGACTAGCGAACACGTCACTCACCATACACAATATCTACAAAGGGCATGAAAAAATCTTTGAAGGAGAGAACCTCTTCAGTGCAGCCTCCAGAGAAAATACCTTCTTTGCAGGAGACTTCAATGCACACCACCCATGCCTACAGTCGAGACAGCACACAAATGCAACAGGCAGACACATACACATCCTAATGGAAGAATTTCCGGACGTTGCACTAATAAATAACACAAATGAAGCAACACACCTACGAGGTGGCAGGCTAGACCTAAGCTTCATAACTGGAAACCTGAAAGAAGACTGCACATGGAGAGTGCACCCAACTCTAACCAGTGACCATTTTGCAACTGAAACAAAACTAAAGATAATGAAAATTCCCCCACCACCGCCCCCTCCGGCAGGATGGAGACCGGACCCTAGAAACAAACTGGCCAACATTTCAAAACCACATGAACACATGGGCAACACAGTACATTCAAAATCCCAGCCCTCAACATATGCACGCTCCAACAGGACTTTGTAGAGAGCCTGCACAACGCAGCAAACATTTCCATGCCAAAGAAAGCCTTTAGAACAAATGCAACCCCACACAAGGACAGTTGGTACTACAACTCTAGAATCAAAGAAATGAACTCAAGAGTAAACAGAATAAGGAAAATATTCAGAAGGAACCCACCGACGAGTTGCACACGATCCTAAGAGAAGTCGTAAACCACGCAGCCCAAACTGCTAAGGAGGTTAAGCAGGAAACCTGGCTAAAATGGTGCTCAGAAACCACTCGAATGACACCCATTGCAAAGATGTTCAAGTGGTTCAACAAGGTATCAGGAAAGACCAGGCCAACACAGGCACACCATCCCAACCCTCTAGCTGAAGCAAACAGACTAGCACAACACTTTGCAGACAGAACCAAATCAATTCACCTACACCAGTCACACGAGAAAGACAAGTGGCACTCAATCCTGGAAGATGGAGAATCATCAATACAGCCTGCAGCAATTCGATGACACGGACACACCATTCACAATGAAAGAACTTGACAAAGCCCTCCAAAAGGGAACAGACACAGCACCAGGAGCAGACATGATTACATATAGCAATATTAAAAAACATGGGAAACGCAGCAAAGACAGTGCATCTCCACATAATAAACAGAACGTACACAGAGCAGATCAGACCCACACAATGGAACCAACAAAACACACAACCAATTCCCAAACAAAGGAGCCCAACGCCTACAGACCCATTTCTCTCATCAGCTGCACAGAAAAGACGGCAGAGAGAATGGTGTTAAACCAGACTGCTGTGGAAAACAGGGCCCTTACACCACCGCTTATATGCCTACAAAGAGGGGATAGGCACACAGGAATGTCTAGCAGATGTGATGGCCACAATAAATAACAAGAAAGCAATCGTAGTATTTCTCGACCTAGAAAAAGCCTACGAACTTGCAAGTGCAGCTGCTATCCTGGCAGCCTTAGCCAACAAGACGGTTAAAGGCAACCTTCTAGCATGGACCAAAAGATACATGCAAACAGACAAGCCAGAGTTACCTTTCAAGGAGCAACCTCCGAATTCCTCAGTCTGGAAAATGGAACACCTCAAGGAGGAATACTCAGCCCCTTCCTCTTCAATATACTAATGGAGAAATTAGCCAACAGCAACTTCCCAAATGGAGTTGAAATTTTCATATATGCAGATGATGTGTGCTTGGTCAGCACAGACAGGCATAGAGCCCACCAACACATGCAAATCGCGATAACACAGATTGAAAACAAATGCACAGTCCTAGGACTAAAAATAAACACGGCAAAAACCAAGGCAATGGCAATCAAATACAATACAGACCTGAACCCAATACAACTCATGGGAGAACCCATCGAATGGGTAGACACTTCATGTACCTAGGAGTCAAACATCAACATACAGCTCTCACCACACAAAGAAATAGAAACACTTAAACAAAAGATCAAATGCAGACAAAACGCCATGAAAAGAATCACCTCGCTAAGGCAGGGAGCCGTTACATGCCCTCCGAATTTTCTACATACAGACAATAAGATCAACAGTAGAGTATGCCGCACCAGTCCTCACTAATCTCACAAGCACTGAACAAAAAAGTTTTGAGGTAATCCAAAACAATGCCTTAAGACTCATTACAGGAGCACCAATGTGGACCAACCTATGCATGCCTGACATGAAAAAAAACTACAATCTTCTGACTCATAGGATAGATCAGAGAAACACATCCATCCTGCTAAAAACCTTAAAAAATGACAGAGACTGTCCACTCAAAAAGGAGATCAGGAAATGCATTAATCTCCATGAAGAGCTAGACCCTCCCAAAAACATATGCTGGAGACCTTCTAGATACACTGAGAAGAGTAGGCATGCAAAATCATGCTGCAGCCATCAGGGAAGACACCCCCTTCAGTGAATACACAGAATCAGCACCCTGGGAACCAGAACCTTTTAACACAAACTACACAATTCTTCCAGCAAGCAAGGAAGCATGCACCACCCAACAGTTAAAGCAAGCAGCACAAGAAGCAATACAGTTGACAACCGCCACAAACATATACTTTACAGATGGATCAGTAGACCTCAGCGTCCCAGCGGCAGCAGCAGGGGTCTACTCAACAACACTCAAAGGAAGCTGGAGGCTCTCCGACAATGCCTCCACACTACAGACAGAGCTGATAGCTATCGCCAAAGCACTAGAAGACTCCCAACACAGACTGGGCAACACTACAATACACACCGACTCGAAAGGAGCAATACAAGCCATCACAAAAGGCAAAGCAAAGGAAAATATCAAACTCCTAACGAGCATATGGGCACTGGCAAAACTCCATCAAACAGCCAGAAAACCTGACAAATAACTCTCAACTGGATCCCGAGCCATGTTGGAATACAAGGAAATGAGGAAGCTGATTCCCTGGCAAAAAGCGGGCTACACATAAACAATGTCAACATCAAAATAAACCTCTCACTAACCCAACTAAAAAGCATAGCAGCAGCATACTGCCAAACACAGGAGGAAAGCAAAATTAGGAGAGCCATCTTCGGAGGCTCCAAGACTGCAAAATGGTATGCAGACACCACACAACTTCAACCACACAGCATACCGAAGAACATGACACGAGCACTAGCGGTAATAATACACCGTCTAAGGTTTGGATACCAATGCACATGGCAAAAAATAGAAAACAACCCTAAACCATGTAAATACTGCGAAACAAATACAGAAGAACCACTGGAACACTATATATTACACTGCCCAGAAACACAACAACTAAGACAAAGTCATGAAGGAGATCAACAATCAGTCACTCAAATAACAAGACACATCCTAAACAACACCCAACAACTTACAGGCTTCCTATGCTCCTACCCACCACCAAGGTAGGTGCAAAACACTCCTAAATAGCGGAATCTCGGGGACATCAGTCAAGACCCCTCACACCCCCTGCCATCCCTATCCACTCACATACAAACCACAAAACACAGAATAACAAACAATCCACCAAGTGCATGACTGACACAAAGACAGCCAACATCAACCTACATCACCCAACATCCAAAAGCAAAGCCCCGACTCTGACATCCTTCATCACTACCTCACCTCATGCACAGCATTCCTTCAGCCTCGTGCATCAACAACACACACTACTTCCCACTCGGAATTGGAACGGAATAAGGAAATGTTTTGTGGACCTCACAAGCTAACTGACTAGCAATCTTTTTCTCAGACTCATACCCTTCCTTCTTCTCATCTGTTGGCCTCTCTGACTTGCCAACACTCACTACTATAGCACTTTTCCTACCACTGAAGGGCACCTTAGGGTTTAAAAAGGTTGGACAACCTTACCCATCAAAAGTTTCTTTCAATATCACATTCATCAACTCACACATTATCACCAAATAAAGAACCATATCCTACCATTACCACCTTCTCACCATCCTGAGTTACGGGCTGCTCTGTGAGCAAGAGCCCGTGCTGACACAAGGTCAGCTAAATCAAAAACAACAACAAAACAACACTGGAATTCAGTCCCTCAGCAGTTATCGCTTGATAATGTCCTGTCGATCAGGAGGAAACGTCGCGTTAGAGAGAGAGAGAGAGAGAGAGAGAGAGAGAGAGAGAGAATTGTATAAGCAATAATAAATCAAATGACTCAACCGAATTTTACCATGCCCTTTGGTGCGTTGCTCGCCAGTCTAAGCAACAACGAGAAAGCCGTCATCAGAAAGATAGAGAAGACTCTTATAAGATTAATGTGCTGAGCAGCAGTCATTTTTAATAGTCTGAGCAGCAGTCATTTTTAACAAAACATGTCTACGAGAGGGTCTCCTTCCGAAATATTATTATTATTGTTATTTTTTTTTTTTTTTTTTTTTTTTGCTCTATCACAGTCCTCCAATTCGACTGGGTGGTATTTATAGTGTGGGGTTCCGGGTTGCATCCTGCCTCCTTAGGAGTCCATCACTTGTCTTAATATGTGTGCCGTTTCTAGGATCATACTCTTCTGCATGAGTCCTGGAGCTACTTCAGCCTCTAGTTTTTCTAGATTCCTTTTCAGGGATCTTGGGATCCTGCCTAGTGCCCCTATGATTATTGGTACGATTTCCACTGGCATATCCCATATCCTTCTTATTTCTATTTTCAGATCTTGATACTTATCCATTTTTTCCCTCTCTTTCTCTTCAACTCTCGTGTCCCATGGTATTGCGACATCAATGAGTGATACTTTCTTCTTGACTTTGTCAATCAACGTCCCGTCTGGTCTGTTTGCACGTATTACCCTATCCGTTCTGATACATAGTCCCAGAGGATCTTTGCGTGATCGTTTTCTATCACTCCCTCAGGTTGGTGCTCGTACCACTTATTACTGCAAAGTAGCTGATGTTTCTTGCACGGCTCCAGTGTTGTTGTTATTATCATTATTATTAGTATTATTATTATTATTATTATTATTATTATTATTATTATTATTATTATTATATTATTTTATTTATCTATTCCTTTTTTTATTATTACATTTTTGTCTATCACAGTCCCCCAATTCGACTGGGTGGTTTGTATAGCGTGGGGTTCCGGGTTGCATCCTGCCTCCTCAGGAGTCCATAACTTTTCTCACTATGCGTGCTGTTTGTAGTAGTACACTCTTCTCCATGAGTCCTGGAGCTACTTCGGCTTCTACTTCTTCCAGGTTCCTTTTCAGGTACCTTGGGATCGTGCCTAGTGTTCTCATCATGGTTACAATTTCCACTGGCATATCCCATATCCTTCTTATTTCTATTTTCAGGTCTTTTTACTTATCTATCCTTTATCTTTCGTTCTCATCTACTCTGTTAAAGTTATGACTTTCCTTTTGAACCTTTGAAAACCTGTAGTTGCTTCTGTTTGACAGGAAATAGTTGTAATAGTGAAAATAATTATGCAGAAAGGGGAACGAAATAACTATGAGTAAGAAGATGAAAAAAGTAGCGTTGACATTTGTCCAGAGACATTTTTCTTAACATCATTATTTTTCATCACTTATAAAAGTAAACCATAAAACATAGTGTTGATCCGTTTCGACCCGTTTGAACTATTGTTTATACCAGTCAGTTCCAGAACTTGGAATTCTCTACCTCCATCATTATTTCCATGGTGACTAAGGGAGTCGTCATATATACTCGCACCTCAGAAAATACTTTAAAACCTGAGTTTTAAGGAATCTAATAAAAGATCTGCCCTACTGCATGGACGTCCTACTTAGGAGATGGGCTGTGTGTACCTTTCAAAATGAAAAATAAAAAATATGAAATAAAAATAATAAAAATCTGCTTTATAGAGTAAGCTATTCAACTTCGCCGTGGGATTATACTGGATAATCCAGATAAAACTGGTTAATCCTCCTGGGTCTTGAAAGTAACGAAACAAGGAAATGGCCAGGTAAGGCAGTTTTCGAAAGTTTAGTACATGAGATTTTAGGTTTGAGTTTCAATCGCCATATGGTATGTTATTAGTAAGTATTGTAGGCGTTCTCCTTTTATTAAAGTTGATTAGGATAGCGATATAGGAAATATGAGAGCAAAAATAATAATAACAGTAATGGAACCAAGGGTTTTTAAGAGAATAATTGCTCTTCCTAATTAATAGTACTCTCTTTATAAAAAGAGATTAAAATTAACCAGCCTCTCTCTCTCTCTCTCTCTCTCTCTCTCTCTCTCTCTCTCTCTCTCCAGTACATCAGTCTCCCCGAAGAACGAATACACACCCTGTTTATCTTATTCTTCTTCATCTTCTTCTTCTTCCTCTTCTAGGATTATGATTAGACCATCGCCATCTTGAATTCAAGATGGCGATGATTAGACGCGGGAAACATAAAGATAAAATCTCTTTCTTTTGGGCGCTTCCTTCCTTCCTCGTGCTTGTTACTGCTGCTGAAGGCTTGTACATTACCCAGTTCTGTCGTTCCTTTCCCAGTAACGAGTATTATGTACCCCATATTTGCCCCTAGATGGCAGGAGGGGGGGGGCGAGTCTTGTACCCTTTAGAAAGAAGGTTAACGCGTCAAATGATGCGGGCTTCTGCTAGTATACAATAGTGCTTTTTTTTGTCATGAATGAGTCTCTCTCTATACATAAACACACACACACATGTATATATATATATATATATATATATATATATATATATATACTTATATATATATATTATATATATATGTAGGCCTAGGGTTTTTGTTTTTATCATATATTGCCTATGGAATGTGGAGAACAGTGAGAAGCAACGACCTGAGAAAGCTGATGAATGAGTTTCTTTGGGTGGCGTGAGATAAAACTGCTTGGTTAGACAAGTCAATGTACTGAGTTTATTAACTCTTCTCAAAGTGCCTTTGTGAAACTGGATGCAGCTAGAATCGTGAGGCGCTAACGAGGTGTGCGTTCGTATGTGCGTGTGCGCCTCTTCCCTTTAATAGTTTCATACGCAAGTCTATGGGGGGATTTTGATAGAGGCGTCTTCGAGAGAAAGGCAAGATGTCGTGGCGCTCACCGGGAGTCTTTGTTACATAGTGTTTATAGTGTTCCGACTGCTTGGGTGAGTGTTAAGATTACTTTAGCCAAAGAGCGGCTTGTTGTCTGTTTGACATTTTTAAGAATATCTGATCTTTAGATTTTGTTGCTAAACTTATGTGTACTTACCGGGATGTGTTCTGTGTCTTTGAAACAGACGGTTCTGGCAGAATTGGCAATGGAGGGGGACAAAGAGTTCCTAGATGGGTGTAGACTTTTTGGTGACTGATGGTGACTGCCATTACTATTAGACATTTTACTGTTGGGTTTTTTGAGTTAGTCTGTAAGACTTGATTCATTATTTTTTCATTGTTAATAAATGTTTATTTTGATGATGCAACTCTCTCATTTTCATTACCTGTTAGAATGGAGAGAAAGAGGTGGAGAGTGGAGAGAGAGAGATTGCTTAGAGAGAGAGAGGTGTCGGTGCTAGAGAGAGAGAGAGAGAGAGAGAGAGAGAGAGAGAGAGAGAGAGCTGTGTGTAATACTGTGTGTATTGGTTTGCCTAACATTCGGTTCGAGCTACACGCTTACCTAATGAATAATGGGGGGGAATCTCCCCCATTACAGGATTTGGTGGCTAGCGGTTAAAAAAGTGGTATAAAAGAGTTTTTTTTATGCCTAGGAACACCAATGAAGAGATATAGGTGACCAGTTAGAAGATAAAGGGGTTATGGGCTGTGGCTTAGCGATAGTTTTCGAACGACAAAGCCTTTGTGGGATTGTGGAAAATTGTTAAACTGTTAGTTTTCAGTTACTTAGTGAGAAAAAATGAGAAATAACTATCCGGCTGGTAACAGAAGGGAGGGGAAGGATTTTATTGGACTCAGCATTTTTCCCAGGGAGTCAGCCTAGGAGCAGTGGGCGCAATCAGTGTGACTTTTGCTTGTGTTGTGTAGAGTGCATCCAGAGACAATCGTGCGTGTATCACTGCCGTGCATTTTGCGAATTCCAAGTTCTTTTGTTCCCATTATGGAGTGGTGAGTGTTAAAAACTATTGTTTTGAAGGGGAGGGTTTTTGTTTAAATATTTCAGTGTAATGGGATTGGTTTAAGAGGTCGAAAATATTTTTTTCTTTCCCCATAGTAGCGGAAGTGACGTGTTTTCTTTATTCAGGCGTGTTTATAATAGACGTATTCGTCTTTGCTTAAAATATGAGGGTGTATAAAGACGTTTTTTTTTCCATGCATGTGAACTGTGCTTAGATAAGCATATTTGGCTTAGAGACAGAGCGGCCACAATTTTACGGGCTCAGCACATTGCAAGGGGAGTATGGCCTGCCTCAAGGGAGGGGCAATGCGAGGGTAATGGCATGCCTTGGGTGATAGTTGCATGGAGGGTACCACTGGACTCCCTAAGAGGAGATTGCGAGATGTGCACTAGTGTATACCTCAAGGGGATCCTCAGACACTGTTTAAGGGGAGATGGGTACTACTAGCGTATGCCTCGGGGGAGTGTTCTGTTGCTTGACTGAGGGGTGGTTCTAACGGGGGGGGGGGGGGGAGAAACTTTTTTTTTCTCATTGGGGGCGAACTCCCCCTTTCTTTTTTTTCTTTGTGTCGGGGTGTTGGGGGATGGGTTTGCCCTTGACAATGAATTTCCGATGCTAAGATATCAGCTGATTGATTAGTTGATGAAGTGAAACGCCCATAGAGTCTTTTTTTTAGAAAAGATATTTCCTTTATCTTGGATGAAGAGAAAAGGAAATAAAAAGAGAATTGAAATGCATTGTATGGGTGTATGTTTTCCTTGTGCTTTCGAAGACAAATATATTGGGGAGACACAGATTATTATTATTTTTTTATTGTCTTGGAGAGATTACTTTGAAAATGGTGCCAAATGGTAATGCCCGGTGCCGTGAATGTGGCAATGGTGGTATGTCATGGTGTTGCATATGGAGAAATTGTGTGTCATGAAGTTCAGCAATACTAGTGTAAGCTATTTGAATTTACCTTTACTTGAGATCTTTGCAAGAGAATTATTGTTATGGAGAGTTATTATTATTATTAATAATTATTATACTTGAGATGTGTCACGGGAGGGTTGCTTAAGTATAATTATCATTACGGGAGACTTGTTTTACGAGAGATTTGAGATAGTTAATGGGAGATTAATTGATAATTATTACAGATAATTATTCATGGAGAATTATTACAATAATTGATGGGAGAAGTCTTGTCTTAATTATTTGTTGAGTTTTTGTAACTTTGGAGAATATTTCAGTCATTCACGAGGATGAGTTTTGCTGAATCTTGATGAATCTGACTGAATCTTGGTGAATTGTGTTGAATCTTGCTGAACTTTTGCTGAGTTTTGTGCTGAATTTTTTGGAGAATGGACAAGCATTGACATTGGTGATGTTTTTTTTATACCGATACTGGTGATTTTGATGATAGCAAAAATTTGGTGATTTTGCGATACTGATATTTCTGATACTGGTTTTTTTTTTATATACTAATACGTGGGTATTTTAATGGCTATCAAGGGTGGTCAAATCTTTTTTGAATTTGGGAGGAACTAACAACACATTATTTTTTTTTTTCCTTTTTTGTATGGGTTCAGCAGATAATTGCTTGACATCTGGTGTGTTACGGGAGATAGTGAACAAGGCCGTAGATTTTTCTTTTCTCCTTTTTTGGAAGTTACCCATCGCTGACACAAGTTTTTTTTTATCATGGGGAATTTGAATTTATTTTTTCTCTCCAGTTGGTTTGAATATTTTTTGATATCTCAGTTCATGACTTAGAGTCATTGTTCGGGAACGCGTTTGTGTTTCAGCTATTTGATACTGCAGAGAAATTTAAGGGAGAATTTTTTGCACTGTTTTGAATGCATACATAATGGCACTACATTTTTCTCTGGATTTTTGTGTTCCAGAAATTGTGAGCTTTTTTGCACAATACCTTTGTTGTATTTGTGACAACTTTGCGAGAGATAGGAAACTTGGTTAAGTTTTCTAATGACATATGTCGTAGTGCATATGGAGAAGTCTTGGCTAAGACACTTTGTATTTGGAGTTCTGTTATAAGGAGTTGTGGCACATTGGTGATTTTTTCTAGAATTTTCTAGACAGTTTATTTGCCGAGTTTTTTGCCCTTTTTTAGCAGTCATGCTAAATGGAGAGAGTTTTATAGTTTTTGACTATAACATTGAGTTATTCTCTGGAGAATTGGAGTTATAATTGAGATATATTATTTGGAGTTATAATTGGAGGTATATATTATTTTGGAGTTATAATTTGAGATATAATATATTGGGGATATATTTTTGGCCATTTTTG
>NC_087207.1:15724011-15754398 GCF_015104395.2 Macrobrachium nipponense
AACAAATCCACAGTTATGTAAATGTACATATATTTAAATTTAAATATATATACATTTACATAAACTCCGTTGTTTATTTTTCCTTTATTTACATTTACATAACTGTGGATTTGTTTCTCCATGTGAAGACTCGTGCCTCTATGAGGATTTTGATTATTATTATTATTATTATTATTATTATTATTATTATTATTATTATTATTATTATTATTATTATTATCGCTAGCATCCATAATCTCTGGAAGCATAAATTTAAAGCCAACCCATGCAGACTCATTCCATACGAATAGAATTATTCTTCTGAATAATATCGCCAGTACAGTCGCTTATTTACATTATTGTGGCCTTTTACTTATTAATACCTCCAATGTTGAATAGTAGAACAGTACTTATGACCTGCTTTAAAAAGGACAATTCCGAATCTCCCATTTGAGCAGCTGCCATCTATCGACCACAATATGCTCCTTTGAATACTCAGCTGTACTCTGTTAATTTGATCTAAACTTTCTTGTGTGTGTGTGTGTGTGTGTGTATGCATGTGTGTATGTCACTGATAAAATGCTACTGAATCGTGCCATTCAACTTACGATGAATTACTCGATCATTCAGACATTTTAGCATCAGTGATTAAGACTTTCAACAGAAAGGACACGTTCACGTCATTATAGACCAGAAAGTTAAAATGATTGGAGTAAAATGTTTACTGTTCTATTATTCTATAACGTAAGTGTGGAAAGATATGTAACAGTGAGTCACATGTTTCACTCGCAATCAAAAAAATAATAACACAAACAAGTAAGAAATACGTCGAAGTTTCTTCGGCGCAATCGAGTTTTCTATACAATGAAACTGTCAGCCATGGCCCACGAAACTCTCAGCCGGCCGTGGCAGGCTTTGTTGTTGTGGAGCCAGACGCACGATCATGGCTAACTTTAACCTTAAATAAAATAACAAATTACTGAGGCTAGAGGGCTGCAATTTGGTATGTTTGATGATTGGAGGGTGGATGATCTACATACCAATTTGCAGCCCTCTAGTCTCAGTAGTTTGTAAGATCTGGGAGGGGACAGAAAGTGCGAACAGACAGACGAAGCCACCCCAGTAGTTTTGTTTTACAGAAAACTAAAACAGAAGAAAGAAAAACGAAAAGAAAAAAAATAAACGAACGAGAAAACGAAAAGGAAACAAAGCAAGAACCAGAGCGTTTCACAGAAGGCAAGAGCGTCATTTACCTTTTATATTATTTGAGCCGACTAGGCAGCATTTGCTCCGGAATTCCTTTGATGGATTTGGCCCTGTGACGGAATTAGCCAGTCGAGAAATCAGGCAACAGTTCTGCTTTCACTTTAAAGGTATTCTGAGTCGGCTAAAGTTTATACCTATGTTCAACTACATTTTTGAAAATTTTAAATCAAGCAACATTTCCGCTTTCCCTTCCAGTATATTCTGAGTCAGCTAAAGTTTATTACAATCTTTAACTATTATTTTTTTTAATCAGGCAACAGTTTTGCTTTCCCTATAAAGATATTCTGAGTCGGCTAAAGTTTATACCTTTGTTCAACTACATTTTTTTAATTCTTTTTTTTTTTTTTTTAATCAGGCAACATTTCCATTTTCCCTTTCTGTATATTCTGAGTCAGCTAACGTTTATTACAGTGTTTAACTAGTTTTTATTTCCTTTTTTTTTTAAAAATCAGACAACAGTTCTGCTTTGCCTTTAAAAGTATTCTGAGTCGATTTAAGTTTATGTTCAACTACAATTTTTTTTTTCTATTTTAAATCAGGCAGCATTTCCACTTTCCCTTTCAGTATTTTCTGAGTCTGCTAAAGTTTTTAAAAATATTTAACTAGTTTCTTTTTTTAATCAGGCTAAAGTTTATACCTATGTTCAACTACATTTTTTTAATTTGAAATCAGGCAACAGTTCCGCTCTCCTTTATAGGATATTCTGAGTCAGGAAAAGTTTATTCCAATTTAAGCTACAAATGTCCTTTAATATCCAATTTGCTCTACCTCGGAATCAGTATATTTTCATATATGTCAACCGAAGGGGAATATTTTAGTTGGTCATAATTCCGTCGCCTCGTGGGATCGAACCAGCGCATAGAAAAGAACTCAGGACTGCAGTGACGCCTACTTAAACGATACTGCCATCAAGGAGATACAAATCACTGTATACCTAAGGTATTTGTAATTAGAATTGATATCAATCCACCTCTGCTACGTTAACCGTGTGGTGCGTTTGCCTCACGTAGCCATATTATGAATGAATTTTATCAAATCACCGCGATTCTCGTACAAACATTAAGCTACAAATTTAATATCCAATTCGCTCTACCTCAAAAATATTACATTTTCATATATGTTAGGGGAATTTTTTAGTTGATAATAAGTTTCTCTCTCTCTCTCTCTCTCTCTCTCTCTCTCTCTCTCTCTCTCTCTCTACAGAATACCTTATTTCACATTCTGGGAAACAATAATAGGGTTGAATGCAGCCATGGCCTTTATGATCCAATTTCATATCATGCCATTTTCGGAACATTGGCGTAATAAGAATCTAAATTGCTTTTGTTTCTCTTCTGTGCTTAACTACCCGACAAGTTATCGGTCTCTAATAGTTGTGTCATTTGTTTTCCAACCGGGCAAATAACCGGGCAGCCCGGTAGGGGGGTAGTGCCATCAGTGCACCTCATTCGATGTAATGTAGGCATACTTAAGGTTCTTTGCAGCGTCCCTTCTACCCCTAGCTGCAACTGCTTTCGTTCCTTTTACTGTACCTCCGTTCATATTCCCTTTCTTCCATCATACTTTCCACCCTCTCCTAACAATTGATTCATAGCGCAACTGCTTTGAGGTTTTCTCCCTGTTACACCTTTCAAACCTTTTACTGTCAATTACCGGTTCAGCGCTGAATGGCCTTAGTTGCCCCAGTGCCTGGCATAATGCCAAAAATTTATGTAAATCAAAATAAAAAAAAAGAATAGCGGGGCAGTGACTCCCTTTTACAAGGCATTATTTAGAAATGATAGTTTAGAAGCCCTCGAACAACATACGTTGACAATCAGAAATGGAACTAATTTTTTTTTTTGTTTTTGTTTTTTTTTTTTGTATGGTGAAAGTAATGAAATAACTATGGTCTTCTATAGAAGGGAACATTCCAAAGTCCATTGCATAAATCTGAATATTCATCAGCCATATTGAGGACGACATTCCCTGCGAGCAATTTTGAATTAGAGAAGTTTGTTTGACTGATTGATTGATACATAGGTTTTAGGCATTATGCCAAGCACTGGGGCAACTAAGGTCATTCAGCGCTAAAACAGAAATTGACAGTTAAAGGTTTTGAAGGCGTAACAGGAGGAAAACCTCAAAGCAGTTGCACTATGAATCAATTGTTACGAGAGGGTGGAAAGTAAGATGAAGAAAGACAATATGAAAGGAGGTACAGTAAAAGGAACGAAAGTGGTTGCAGCTAGGGGCCGAAGGCACGTTGCAAAGAACTTTAAGAAATGCCTACAGTGTAATGTATGAGGTCCACTGCCGGCACTAGCCCCCTACGGATTAGATAATTGCAAATGAGACTAAAGATGTAGCTCTGTTGACCTTGAAACTTAATTTTGTGCTGTGCGCTTGAATAATGAGCTAGTTGCAGAAGATGTTGTAAGACTTTTTTTTAGAGAAAGGTCCCTTGAGCTCCTACTTTATTATTTATTTTAGTAATAAAATATCATGATGGACTTCCGCGCAATTCTATGGGTTAATGACCTAATAAGCACTGTAAAATGAGAGCTCTTTTATTTATTTTCTCCTAATTGACAACTGAATACATAGTTTACAGCACAAAATGCAGCGTTGATTCTGCTAACGGAAAGATATAAACAGATATCTAATCATGTTCGTCGTTATCTTAATCAAGGAAAATATAAAACATAGACATGCTTGGCTCTAGACACCATATGCGTGAGCTCTAGCCAGAGACGTTTTGTCAGAGCGCCTATAGATGGCTCTTCTGTGACGTCATGCATTGGCGGGAAATTCAGTTATGTTGAAAGTATACGACCTTAGAGGGCCGCTGTTTGTGGTGTCGCGTGTGTCATGTCTCAACTTCAGTTTTCTTTACAACAGACAGCGAGAAAACTCAGATTGTTTGCCTGCGCTTCTGATAAGGAAAATAGGTAACAGTCTGTGTTGACTGTTAGATGATTAGACCCATTATGCCTAAGGTACTGCTACCAATGATGGATGATTTCCATTGATTTCACAGTACAGGCATGTAGTGATATATATAAAAAAACTTAAAGACTGACTATTAAACGCAGATATCTTAGAAAATAGCATACAAAATCAATCTGGTTTTCCTCTGAAAAGAAAAAATCCGTACATATAGGCCTATTAGTTTTGCATTACCATAACCACTCAAGTATGATTGCTGGGTGAAGAAAAAAAGCTTGGCTGCTATTGGTGGATACAGGCAGGATATGAGTACTCGCGCGCGCTTGTTTGTGTATATGTATGTGTGTGTCTGTGTTGAAGTAGCAAGTCGTTTGATTACAAGACGACAATTACTAGCCAACGGGTAAGTTATCTTCGGTCAGTCAGTGGCGAGCGAACTGCTCGCGGGTGAAGGATTTAGTAGTCTGTATCCTAATGTATAAGCAATAATGTATCTTTAACACGCTACAACATTTCAATCTTTTGTTTGGCAGGATTTTGTTAATTAGAATATGTAAGTTCGTTTTATTATGCTAATAAGAATGAAATTAGGTCTATTATCTGTAAGTAATCAAATAATTGCACGAAAGATTCATCCTGTACTCTACAACGAGTGTTCCAGGACTAGCTTGTTACCGCGGTAAATCTGAATGGCGTTTATAGGTTTTATAGTTATCAGATAAAATTACTGTTCACTTAGACTCGAAAATATGGCAATTGTTAAAATACTTTTCGGGCTAATTGGCTTCTATCTTCAAACGCTGTGCTATATGTATGGGTCTAGTGCATCATCTAATTATGCTGACAATCAAAGTACCATTAGTCTCCATTAGTTTTTTTAAAAGATGAATTAGATGCTTTTTGAGTCATTCTTAATAAAAACACGAGAGAGAGAGAGAGAGAGAGAGAGAGAGAGAGAGAGAGAGAGAGAGAGAGAGAGAGAGATAAGAGGACGACAGACATGAAATTTTCAAATTCCCAAGTTCTCTTTGGTCTTTATCTATTCATTACAGAACTACATGCTCAAAAGACTGCTCAGCAAGATCAAGCAATGCAAGAATAGACAATTACAAAGTTAATGAAATGTATGAAAGAAGCCATGAAAGAGCCGATCTGGTAATGCAAGTCCCAGGAAGTATGAACGAACAGCGACTTCTGGATATTGCATACATCATATACTTCCCCATCTTGACAAAGGGTCTCATGAGGACAATGTAATAGCCGTTCTTGGAAGAGGACAATGCCTGATGATATGAAATTTCTCCTGAAGGAAAGTTCTTCCTCTCTTTATCCCGAGCTGCCACCCGGATGTCAAGCAAGGTCAGACTCCAGGAAGACAACTGGTGTTATTCACGCTCGAAATATCAGTAGTAGTTTTTTTTTTTATTAAGATATATTCATAACACGGTTTTACATTTATGATCAGATCTCGCAAATACATCAAAGCATTGGGTAACATATTTCTAGTTTATACTGGGTTTACTGATAACATATGAATAATTAATATAAGCATGGTAATAGTATAGTAAAAATACCTTAAAATTGTTGAGAAAATAAAAAATCCCGGGCGGGAAAAGAAGAAAAACAAAATAGAGTGACCGGGAAAAAGAAGTTTGGTGAAACGAGAAAAAGAAGAATAATCATATGAAATTTATGTGCAATAAAAACAACCTCTCTTAAACTTATCAGCCTCCTAAACACTTCTTAGCGCCTCAGAGGCGTGATCGGCATGGTCTTGGCCTGCCATCTCGGTGGCTGCGAGTTCGATTCTCGGGCATTCCAATAAGGGGTTAGAGATGTGTATTTCCGGTGGTAGAAGTTCACTCTCGACGTGGTTCGGAAGTCATGTAAAGCTGTTGATGCCGTTGCTGAATAACCACTGGTTCCTTGCGAGTAAAAAACACCATACAAACAAACAAATAAACACTCCTTCGTAGACGCCTTAACAGTTGCAAAGCAAAGGGAAAGAAGGGCTTCCTTTGGCGCTCTCCTATTCCCGTGGATTCATCAGTGGGATGAATCAGTTCCATAAGCCCTTGATGCATCCGCAGATGAAAAACAGAAGACCTTCATCCTCCGAGGGTGGATATTCATAAAGGCACGTCCCATTGGTAGAGGGATCTGAAGCAATGGAGAAGCTCTTTTTCATTAACAGCCTTATGTGTGAAGGCCTCGCCGTTCGCCCCTCTAGGGCTTAGGAATATCTATATGATGGCTGATAATAATAATTTACGATCAATGTACAGGGCGTCCATAAATTCCCAGTACCATTACAGGTGTTTATTGCACAGAATGGTACTGAGACTTTATGGACACCCTGTAGGTTTAAGCTGAGATGCCTCACCTGTTAATTAATCATGCCTACTCAATTAGATTTTTCAGCCATATTTCTGATTGTCCGTCAGCCAGTCCAAAGTAGTATTTGAAAATGCTTAAGAATCCGACTTTTGCTTATCACTTATGTCGTCTTGAAGATATTTGTCGATATATCCCATATTATTTTTTTAGTTTTAAAGAATAGAGATTGATAGAAATAAATATAAAGATAGGGATGAAGCAGAGATGGTCACAATAAGTCCGAGGATTAACTCTTTCGTAGGGTCCATGTCGCATTCTTACTCTTCTGAAACGAGGAGTTGTTTTACTTATAATTTTCGGCGGCATTTATCTGACCGACAAATCAGTGAATTAATTCAATCATAAGATTAAAGTCAGAGAGCTATGAAAAACAATACCGTAAAGCACTGGATAAGAAAGTTGTATTTTTATGCTTGCTTTTCAGTAAATATCCTGCGTACTTTAATTTACCAACATGTGATGGAGTGTCTGGTGGAATTACAAGCACGTTAGTTTCTATTACTATTATTATTTTTATTTGATTAAGCTAACTTTTCACGTTGAAATTTCAGATTGTATACTAGGTTTCATTTTCAAGTAATGGGATCAAACAGGACCTTGCAAGATCAACCTCTCTAGTTACACGGGTAAGTGACAGGTTACCATTTTCTTGTTGCAGTTTTAATGTGGAATCTCCACCTAGCCTAGCTAGAACTTGCGGAAAACGGTGAAGAACGAGAGAGGGGTGGGGGAGGGGGCCGGCTTTGAGAACGTTTAACTTCGAGGGGGAGGGGGGGAGGTTACTTCTCAAATGACGTGACATTTTAAAAGATGGGAAAGCAGAAGTATTGAGAAAGTTTCTAAGCTAATTTTCATGGAATACACGCGGGAAGAGCTTGCTTGATGAATGAATGTTACAAGGTGATTTATATTAACTAGAATTTTTATGCTATTTCCACGATTTTTTTTTTTATTTTATTGATATGATAACCGAGATTTTATTAGATATCGATGCAGTCTAAAAACCAAGAGTCACTTTATGACTGATGTTCATATAAGGGCAATAGGAATCTCATTATAAGAGTCTATACTTTCCTATTAATATAATTATTTAATCAAGATTTACATCCTGTACTAACATATATGTAAAAACCAAAAGAAATTCACTCATTGTCAGGCGAGATACTGCATTTCCCCAAAAACGTCCCTATTATTTCTGAAGTTTTCAATAAATGTTGTGTACCATAGAAATAGCATTCTTAAGGAAAACGAATTAAATCGCTGATGTTTATGAAAAAACTCTAATCGCCCACTGCGTAATATTTCCCTTATACGTTCAGCAAATTTTGACAGTAATGGGACATTTGCGGGTATCTCTAAGCTGGCATGTCATAGACTTGATGCCCTTAATGGCATCAGTAAATATCTGTGCATATGAATGACGTGCTCGTTTTAGTACAGTGTTTTATTTCCTTTTTATTAAAAGAAAAATGTTTGATTTACCACATGATTATTCATTACAGTAACTAAAGTTATCTCTTGTGGCTTGGAATAATTTCCTTTTAATTCGCTTTTACTTCATTTTACTTGAAGGATTAATACAACATATATTATAGAATTTAGGCCCAAGAACGAAGCGCTGGGACCTATGAGGTCATTCAGCGCTGACAGGGAAATTGACAGTGAGAAGGTTTGAATGGTGTCGCAGGACGAAAACCTCTCAGTTGTGCTATGAAACAATTGTTAGAGAGGGTGGACAGTCAGATGGAAGAAAGACAATAACAACGGAGGTACAGTAAAAGTAACGAAAGAGGTTGCAGTTATGGGTTCAAGGGACGCTGCAAAGACCCTTAACTAATGCTTACAATGCACCATATAAGGTGCACTGATGGCATTAGCCCCCTACGGTGTTGAAGCATTTAGTTCCACTACGCCTTGGAATAGCCATATAACCAACCTTCTCTAAACTAGGTTAGTGTCAAGAAGGCTTCCAGAGTCTTGGGTTTAAGTTCTAATGCTTCTTGACGATTTACTGCTCTGATGGATTGCTTGATTGATTGACTGATTTATATGTTGGCAACACTCATCATTACTCATCGCACAATCTAATTTTCGTTACCCTGATTGTACAGGGTGTCCATAAAGTCCCAGTATTATTACAAGTATTTTTTGATCAGAATGGTACTGGGACTTTATGGACAACCTGTATAATGTTTAATTCATTTTTATTCTCTCCTCTTTCCTTATACTACTATAATTCGCATTCGCACCTAAAGGCTTATTCCATGATAATAGATACGAATCATTACTAGTAATAGACAAAAGACTATATATAGATCAAGATAATTATAATCCTGAGGTCCTTGGATAAACAGAAATAGGCTCTTTGCTCTTGAATGAGTCCTCGTGACCCACAGAATCCAAGGGGATATTCCGCAGTGGGACATACTCTGCGGCGGTAATAAAGACGCTACGTGCTCTGCAGCTCAAAGTAATTATTTACTTCTTTCCCACTTATCCCCTCCCAAGGATAACAGGTCAGGACGCTAATACTCTTGCAGGATGTCGAACCGGTGTGATATTAATCAGGCAGTTAAGTAATGGGGACATCAAGACACGTTCAGTTGGGAATATTTGTATTGCAGTCTTGAATTTTTGTTATTCAAACTTATTCTCTCAGTCGAAGGCATGATTGAATGTGATGTATTTGTAGAGATTTTTGCCTTTATGTAAAAGAGAGAGGAGAGAGAGAGAGAGAGAGAGAGAGAGAGAGAGAGAGAGAGAGAGAGAGAGAGAGAGAGAGAGAGAGAGAGAGAGAGAGTGTAAGTTACAATAAAGTACAAAAACATTGATGTTGAGTTGTTGAGGATATCTCGATTATAAAAAAACCACCAATTGCGAAAAGATTTCTGAAATGTTTGGAGGTCTTTATTTCTGAATTATTAACGTCGTCGATCTCGTTTCCTTCAATTATGAGATGGGTACATTTTTTTCCTTTTTTTCATTTTCTTCCTTTTCAACTCCTCCATAACCTAACACTCTTCTATGAAAGATTCTTTGCATTTAGAAACTATATAATTTTTTATTCCTGTTTTTAGATGTTTTTAAAGCGTACATCATTAATGAGATTATCTATCCTTCTGACGTATTCTTTTGGAGAGATTATTTTTTTATTTATATGTTTCTATAAGAATTATATATTTCACATTTTTTGCTTTATTTATTTTGGCAACAATCACTTCTTTAGTTTGTGTTACTATTACATTCACGTTTATACTTAATGTTACCATAAAATAAGGTGGAATAACAATGTTTGGTAAATACTGAATCAGTTTGAAAGTATTACTTGATTAATCTGACGAACCATGCAAAATCTGGAATAAATAAAATTATGGGTACATTAATGTACGTAAATATCACCTGTACGACATTCTGACGGCTTCAGAATGTGCCACGCAGTTTTCGCGTATTTTGCGAGGATATTGCTAGCCTTATATCCTTCCCCACTATTGCTGCGACCCATCACTGTCGACTAGCTACCAGATACTTAATTCACTAAGTAAATCAACAAGGCACAAAAATATTTGTCGGAATAACATTACCCCTATAGCAATAGACCCCGTAAGGGGGGTAGCGCCATCAGTGGACCTCATGCGGCGCACTGTAGGCATTACTTAAGGCTCTTTGCAGCGTGCCTTCGTCCCCTAACTGCAACTACTTTCGTTCCTTTTATTGTACCTCCTTTCATATTCTTTCTTCATTTTACTTTCCACCCTCTCCTAACGCTTGACTCATATTGCAACTGCTTTCAGGTTTTCCTCTTGTTACACCTTTCAAACCTTGTACTGTCAATTTCTATTTCAGAGCTGAATGACCTCATAGGTCGCAGTTCTTGGCTTTGGCCAAAATTCTATATTCAACTCAACTCAACTATAGCAATAGATTTAGGAGAACTGTGGGAAAGTGTTTTCATCTTTTCTTCAGGTTATATTTTTTTTTTATTGAATTATTTATGTTTGTAAGGCACGTCGACAGAACCAAAATGGAATGATCTTGCAGTATTCTGAAAAGCAATTAATTAGCTACGCCTACGGCTTGAGTTGTTATTCAGATAATAATTAAACATGAAAGCGATTCAATTAACTTTTGATAGAGCGTCTGATGAAAAGTTTTTTCCCCTAATTACGGCTCATGAGAGGACGAAGTTTGACATTGAAAATGAATTTCCCTGGAATGTATTATTCCCTTCCAAGTCCGCGGACACTTTCCAATGAGACTGTTCCAAACATTCCAGCAGAATGACGTCATCTGTCTCATTTCATTCCACTTTGAGCTCTTTGTCAATGGATGCAACTTTTGCTAAACTGTTCAATCCACACCCTTCACCCTTTCTGCAAGATTTGGTTTCTTTTTTTGTAAAAGAAAACTATTATGCCGGCTTTGTCTGGCCGTCCTCCCTCAGATCTTAAAAACTACTGAGGCTAGAGGGCTACAAGTTGGTATGTTGATCATCCACCCTCGTATCATCAACCATACCAAATTGCAACCCTCTAGCCACAGTAGTTTTTATTTTATTTAAGGTTAAAGTTAGTCACAATCGTACTTCTGGCATACTATTATAGGCCAACAACATAGGCCACCATTGGACCGTGGCTAAGAGTTTTATGGCCGTGGCTGAGGTCACCACCGGACAGAAAATTCTATTAAACATACCAGATTACAGCCCTCAAGTCTCAGTAGTTTATATTTTATTTAAGGTTAAAGTTAGCCATAATCGTACTTCTGGTACCACTATAGATACCAACAATATAGCCCACCACCGGACCGTGGCTAAGAGTTTTATGGGCCATGGCTGAGGTCACCACCAGACAGAAAACTGATATTACTAAGCAGCTGTCCAATATTCGTCGTGCTGTAGGTCGTCAATGAACATTGAACAGCTGCTTAGTAATACCAGCGTGCCAGAATAACAAATCATAGTGAGAATTGAAAGAATTTTGTACAAAATCAACTCTGTGAATTCTGCCTTTAACTGTAATAAAACATGTTTGAAAGAAGGTCTATTTCCAGCATACATATTATTATTATTATTATTATTATTATTATTATTATTATTATTATTATTATTATTATTATTATTATTATTATTAAAAATACTCACAGTAGCATTGATCTTAAAATGCAGAAACAAATCCACAGTTATATATATGTACATATATTTAAAGATAAGTCTAAAAAGGTAAATCTTTAAATATATGTATATATACATAGCTGTTGATTTGTGTCTCCATTATTATTATTATTATTATTATTATTATTATTATTATTATTATTATTATTATTATTATTATTATTATTATTATTATTATTCAGAAGCTGAAGGGCCTTCCTTATAATTTTTCTTAGGCAAATTTTCTATTGTGTGTTCGAAAAGTTTCATCGTTCAGTGGAAAAGGCCTTAATAACATTCATTACCTGACAACTGCGGTTGGCTATTACAAATATACGGAAAAGAGGGGCGTATGTGAGTCGAGAAAATTCATAACATTGAACTAGAAGAAAGATCGGTGAATATAACAGATTAATAAACAAATCAATAAGAAATAAACTAATACAAAGCAGCAGGTAAGAAATGTTAGAAAAATTGGTTAAACGGCGTTTGCCATTCAGAATAACGTCTTAACTTTTGTTAATATTTACAAAGTCTTCATTCATAAAGCAGACGAAAAAAAAAGTTCGGTAGTTTTTCATTAAAGTGAACCTGGAATTAAATAAAGTGACCATTTAATATTTATAACTCCCACTCTATTCAAGTAATATATTAAAAAATATTTTGAATGAAATTTCAAATGAATATCCCTTTTGAAATGCCACCTATGATATTCTACAACCCGTGATGAATTCTGAACCACAGGGTAAATTAATCCTTGAATGTTGCATATTTTATTTACCTGTCTCTTCTTGTCAAACATGACAAGGAGCTAACAAGCTAATAATAATAATAATAATAATAATAATAATAATAATAATAATAATAATAATAATAATAATAATAATTGAATAATGAACCAAACAAAAACTTCTTTCAGTTTTCTTCTTAAGATTGAAAAAGAAAACCACAAAATTACTGTATATAACGTGTTTATTTAGAAGTATTTATATTTTATTTTACTCAACACTCGAATACTTTCAGGCCCTATCTGTGGCCCATTTTCAAGAGATGTGTAGGTTGTCAGCCTGGGTCAAGGCCCAGCAGTCTTCTGGAACTGTTAGGGCGACAAAAGGGTATTAGCAACTCTCAAGGAAACCAGAACAGCCATCATATAAATGATGGCTCAACAAGAAGTTCCAGAAGACTGCTGGGCCTTGACCCAGGCTGACAGCCTACACATCTCTTGAAAATGGGCCACAGATAGACCTGAAAGTACTCGAGTGTTGAGTAAAATAAAATGTAAATACTTATAAGTAAACACCTTATACACAGTAATTTTGTGGGTTTCTTTTTCAATAATAATAATATCTATCAGAAATTTTCCGACAAAAGTAGGATGGGTATTGTCTTCTCTGGAAAAATATCCTAGTGCTGATCAATACCTGATTGACCTGACCTCTCTCTCCCAACGATGCCACATTCCATTGCCATGCTTCTTCCACATTCCACTGAATTCCATTCATTCATTTGGTGGAATCTAGTCTGAATAACTAATTACGCAGCATTAGAAGCGAGCGCTATGATAGACGAGGAGGCTCACACCACGATAAGAGAAGTAAATGGGGTTTGTGGGTTGTTTGTAATCGTTAGGACACTTTGCCCAAAGGGAACTCGGCCCATTTAGACGGTTCGTCGGGTTTCCTTTGTTTAATCCCAATGGGTTTAATGTCGAGTCACTCTCTTCCTTAGGAGAGGAATCTTGGATATTCCTTGTCCCAGGTTCTGTCGTTTAACGCGAGTAGTTTTGTAGTTTTAAAATTACGAACACAAACACACACACACACACACACACACACAGCGCCTCAGTGGCGTGGTCGGTATAGTGTTGGCGCGCCACCTCTGTGGCCGCGAGTTCGAATCTCGGGCATTCAATTGAGGAGTGAGAGATGTGTATTTCTGGTGAGAGAAGTTCACTCTCGACGTGGTTCGGAAGTCACGTACAGTCGTTGGTCCCGTTGCTGAATAACCACTATTTCCATGCAACGTAAAAACACCATACGAACAAACAAACAAACAAACAAACACACACACACACACACATATATATATATATATATATATATATATATATATATATATATATATATATATATACTTCTTGTGTGAGTTCAGTTTTATTGCTTTTCCGTTTCAAGAGGTGGTTCCAGTTTTAGGCTTCTGATATTCGCCGTAATATTCTTTGCTTGTTCTATATGGATAAGTTTCATCTTCTGAATAATAATAATAATAATAATAATAATAATAATAATAATAATAATAATAATAATAATAATAATAATAATAATAATAATAATTTCATTAATGTTTCTCTTTGCAATTACTGATATCCTTTTAAAATCCTTCATGAAATCATAAAATTGCTTCTCATTCTCTCCTGAAGTTCTTGTTTACGTTCTCCGTTCAATTTTTATTTCTTGCCTCCTGTTTCATTCTCTTTATTCTTGATATTATCCATTCCATCCTCCTGTGCACCTTTACATCATGATCTTCGCTTCGCCCGTACAGTTAGTTGCATCTTTATTACTGTGGCGTTTTCGTTCACTGAACCTCTTATAACCTGACCCTACCATTTATTGTTTCTATTTTCTGTTCCCATCTCGGGGTTTCAAGAAGTCTTCAAGTAGTTCTTCCATCTCTTGGTCTTCTTTTACGTAATTACTCTTACAATGATTATTAAAACTTATCTTTTTTAAATTAACCATAATTTACGTACTTATCCTTACCTTGCCCAATAAGCGTTATTTACCCTAACCTTCCTCAGACATAGACTTCTTTTGTGACCATAATTCACGACCCCCCGGAAGTGGAATCATCCATATTAATTTATGGGAAAATGGCTACAAGATTAAATTTACTTTATAATTGAAATCAATAGTGTTCATGGCTGTTATCTCGCCCCCCCCCCCAACCCCTCCCAACCCCACCCCCTCCATTTTTCTACTTTAGAAATTGAATCCTTGAGCGACAAAAAAGTTGAATTTATTGGTAAATCATGGGACGGCTTACGCCAGCTGTTCCAGAAGAATCATAAAATAAAAGACGAATGTTCTACATAAAGAAAATCTCTCATTGGAGCTTAAAATGTACAGGTATTGATTGTAGGCATGAGAGAGAGAGAGAGAGAGAGAGAGAGAGAGAGAGAGAGAGAGACTAGAAAAATGAAGATATTTCTGCATTGAAAGTGGCACTTGAAAAAGGAGAATAAAAATGTGCTTCAGGGGAGAGGCAGAGGGAGGGGAAAGATAGCTGGAGAGAGAGAGAGAGAGAGACGAGAGAGAGAGAGAGAGAGAGAGAGATCTTTAAAGTATAAATTGTTCAAGATAAGGGAGAGAAAATGCACGGAGACGAAGGGAAGAACATCATTATACTCTATTTGCAGTTCATTTTTGGTCGAAAGTTAGTGTTAGTGGAATCAAACCTCGAAAATATCTCTGGACGGTCTTAGGATGTGAGATGCAGATGATATGGAGATCGATAGATGAATTATTGCCCTAATACAAAAATTTTTGATTCGAGAGGACTCATCAAATCCTGTTAGTAACGTCAGATATTAACAACTCACAAGGCCAAGCCCAGGCTCCTGTTAGTGCAGTTAGTTCTTTAACTATGAGCAAATAAATAAATAAATAAATAAAATTACAAAAAGACAGACGAGACATCTCCGCGTTCTAAAACTCCCTGTGACTTTTGCCACAGTAGTTCAGCTGTTCAACCTGCGTCCTACGCCAACACCCCCACCCCCGCCCCCGCCCCCTCTATCCCCCGCCGTCCCCCTCCCCCGCCACCATCCTCTCCCCCACCACCCCCCTCCCCCGCCGTCCCCTCCGTATTTGTCAAAAGGTTGCAATAAAAGACGTTTCCTTTTTGGACTAAGTTTTGAAGCAAGATTACCAGTGTTATAAAGAGAGAGAGAGAAAGAGAGAGAGACTTTCATGAATATTGTAGAATCTGCTCAGTGTGCGACTTTATATAGGAAACATCCGGAAAAACAGCCCATTTCTCAAAATTTACTGGAGCTAAAAACACAACTCGGAGAGTCATCAACAAAAGACTCACTATTGTCCCGCTGAACTTTGTTCGACCTCGGTAAAGTACGCAACGAGTTTATCAGTAATATAAACGATAGAATTCCTCATGGGAAATATGAAGAAATATGAACGCCAACAAAATCCTCGGTACAAATGCCAAAGGAAATGCAGTAACCACAACAGTATTTGGATTTTAGACCAGGAATATGTGAACCCTTGTTGTCTCTTGACAAATACGGGTGAAATTTATCATATTTTTGTCTATGATTTCTTGCACGATTTTTCTTTTGAAGCTTGCGCGATAACGTACAACAATTCTCACTTGCAGTGATGTCTGCTGGATGGTTGAATCAGTTAAGGTAACTTTGACAATTATTTTGGCAAATAGAATTTTAAAATGTCGCAGAGAATTTTCACTTCAGAACTGACAAACTGAGGACAAGCATGAATCATTGACTTTTTATAAATTTATTGTTTTAATACAGAAGCGATAAACGTTTAAAACGACCATGATCTCTCTCTCTCTCTCTCTGTACTGTAGCAGGGAGAGCGCATGCAATATGCACTTGACTAACACTGATAAATTAAGGGGAGAGGGAATTGTAAATGATGATGCACGGAAATCGAATTGAATGAAGAATTCTATTGACTATAGTTTCAATGCAATTATTCACTGGCAAACGAAGAATATAGAATCGTTATGACAGATGTGAACTTCCGCGAATTTAATGAATTTGAAGAGCGCTGAAAAGTGAAGAGGAATGGGAATGGGAAATGAATACCGTCCAGAATAACAAGAGTAAATAGAAAAGAATGATGATATCATTTTATGCAATCGATGTAAAATATGCGAGAAGTTATATAAATGGAGACGATAAGACGATAGGAATGGAAGACAAAAATATAACCATATCTACGCTTGATTGAAAAACTCCTAACAGATGATAATGCAATCTGTTGGACACGCAATAACTATTAACACAGGAATTTGAATAACAGGATACAACTCCCGCAAGGGGTTATTGCCGTCACCGCACTTCATGTGGTGCACTGTAGGCATTACTCAAGACTCCTTGGGCTCCCATAGTAGATTCACACCAACCGTGCACCTGCTGTCTAGGCCCTTCCCTTACGACGCTCCTGATTGGCTGTTGATAAGCCATTCACAGGGGTGGAAACTCTCAGTCTCTCGAAGGAGTTCCCATAGGCAGGATGTATGTTCCACATCTCCTGAAAGACGTATCCCTCAGGAGAGGTGGAACATAGATCCTACCCATGTGAAGTCTCGAAAGAGACTGAGAGTTTCCAGCCTTGTGATTGGCTTATCAACAGCCAATCAGGAGCGTCGTACGGGACGGGCCTAGACATCAAATGCACGGTTGATGTGAATCTACTATAGCTGCAACCCCTTTCATTCCTTTTACTGTAACTAAGTTCTACATAAAACAACTTCTTTAATCATCACCTCAATCTCCGTCGATTTCATCGTTTTCTGCTATAGCATATATGAACATGTTCCCATTTTGCTTACGAAATGTTCATATCAGATCCAAAGAAAACAAGATTAGTTCTTGTATCCTATCCCTGGTTTCAATCTGCTCTTTCCCGATCAAACCTTCCATTTATAACCATATTTTATCAATCAGAACCTATTCACGCATTTTCAGGTATGATAGAGAAAGCTATATCCCATAAGATTTCTATTCATCTCCCATCCAATGTTCCATTTGTACAGAAGTAGAATTGTTATTCCTACCCACGCCTTTCAGCCTTCACCCTCTCTGGAAAATACTATTCGTTTCCTGGTATGACTTATTTACCTTTTGAGCACCATAAACTGCCGTTCATTGTGTTATCGGCTCATTTTGAGCACCATAAATTGCTGTTCATAATAATTCCCTCGAGAGAGTTTATTGCACATTTGTGGGTTGTGTTTGGTGATAGGTGGTGATGTCTTGCATTAGAAGACGAAAGATTGCAGGATGGGAGAAATAATATCCCGAGTCGTAGATTTCTTTATTCCAAGCAGCAAAAGGTAAATATGTACAGAGGCTCTGCAGGGCGTGCAGCTCGCGCCAAGAGAAGCAAGAAGAAGTCATGCGCATGTGCAGGGTTTATGATACAGGGCGACACATACGGATGCGTTCACAATAAGTGATTTTATTAAATACATGGAAATGAATCGTACAGCAATTGCATAATAAAATATACATTATTCCACACCTCCCCTTCCCCTTTTGCGTTCAAAGAGGTTTTTTGAACGTACTAAGCAAATTACATGTAGATATGTACATTAGGTAGGCCTGTTCAATCTTGGGGACCTGCGAGGGGCTTTGGAGGGAACTGATGACTTTTCCATGTCTGGGCTAGGGACCAAAGGGAGATCAGAGTTGGGAACTTGACTGGGGCTGGGCAGTGGATATAGGAAGTGACGGTTCCGATGTAACACTCGACCACTTGGGAGACGGATCTCGTACTCGCGTGATCTTGCACCACCCATGACAATCCCAATTGTGTCCCATCGGTGGGATGTCGGGTCCTGGAGGCGGACTTGTTGGCCCACATTAAGCCTGGGCAGGGGGCGGGCGTGGGCGTCATAGTTGCGCTGCACCTGAGCAGCTCTGGCAGCGGCTCGGCGGTCGCAGTCATGGGCCTTTTCCTGCCAATCTTCTGTGAATGACTGAGGATGGGCAGGCACACATGTACGGAGAGGGTGACCATACAGTACCTGGGCAGGAGAGCGACCAGACTGGTTGGGTGTGTTTCTCAACTCAAGGAGACCACGATCGAAATCCTCGCAGTCAATGTTTCCTGTGGGGGCCGTTTTGAGGATCAAGTGCTTGACAGCCTTGACGGCGGCCTCAGCGTTTCCATTAGACTGTGGGTAATGTGGCGACGAGGTGATGTGATGTAAACCCCAACGTTCTGTGAAGTCAGCGAATTCTTTGCTGGTAAACTGAGGTCCTCCATCGGTGCGCAGGCGTAAGGGAACACCCACCTCTCTGAAGTAGCGGCAGAAGTGCCGTATGGTCGAGGAGGCAGTAGTGTCACCCTTGCAAGGGACAACCACAGGCCAGCCAGAGAGGCGGTCGGCGACTACAAGAAAGGACTTCCCAGCTACCTGGAAGAAGTCCGCCGATACCGACTCAAAGGGCCTGGATGGATGGTCGTCATTGTGGAGAGGCTCCGTTGTTGGCTAGGACGCAGGACTTGGTACGGCTCGCAGGCAGCGACGGTGTTGGCGATGTCCGAGTCTATCCCAGGCCAGAAGACGGTTTGTCGAGCCCGACGTTTGGTAGCCTCGACACCACGGTGATATCATGGAGTCTGGCGAGTGTGTGGCGACGTAGAGCTGCAGGAAACTAGTATTCTTGCCCCATAGAGCACGAGGTTGCCATCAGTAGAGAGGGCTTCTCGCAGCTTCCAGTACGGTGATAAGAATGCATGTAGGTCGTAGCGATTCGTGGGAAACCCAGAACTGATGCAGTCACGAAGGCGAACGTAGGTGGGTCGCCTGTGCTGCTATCGACATGTCCTGTAGGGTCCGGTCGGCGTCAATGGTTGGAGCATCCTCGTCCTGGGAAGCTGTTGTAGCGTTGATGACAGATCTGACATGTGCCGTTACCTCAGCGCAGCCAGTCATATCCTCAGAGGTGGGGTAGCTGACTGGTGCACGAGAAAGTGCATCTGGGATGCATAGAGACTTGCCGGTGCCGCCACCACTTGGCAGTAAAATTGATATTGCGACAGTGCGCTCCTTCATTCGCTGGAGCCGTGGGTTTTCAACCATGTCCAGCGTGTAGCTGTTGATGATAGGCACCAATGGGCGATGGTCAGTTTGCAGGGTGAAGGTTGGCAGTCCTTTGAGGTATAGGCAGCACCTTTGTTAGGGCCCAAGATACTGGCAAAGCATCTCCAGTTCAATTGTTTTTTTGGCATACCTTGTTTCGGCGTCTGCGAGAAAGTGGGATCCACACTGACTACTCGGAGATGTCCCAGATCCATGGTCCTGGAGGAGAGCGTAGCCTACTCCGTAGAGGCGAGATGCATCGGTCTGGAGAATGGTTGGCAGGGTTGGGTCAAAAGACGCAAGAACAGGTGGGCTTGAAAGTGCTTGTTTCACACGTTTGAAGGCCTGTTCATGGTCAGGTGTCCAAAGAAAAGAGCGCTTGGGGCTCATGAGTGGTCGAAGGGGCTGTGCAGTCAGGGCAATATCTGGGGTAAACTCTGCCAACTGGCTTACTAATCCCATGAAGGAACGTAAGTCCGTCAGGTTGGATGGTGTAGGGAAGTCTTGCAGAGCAGCAACTCGTCCTGGGTCAGCAGCAATTCCTTCTTCGGAAAGGGTGAAGCCACAGAAATTCACTCTGGTCTCTGCCACTGTGAACTTTTCTTTGTTGAGAGTGATGCCATTTTTGCGGCAGCGGGTGAGCAGTTCGTGGATCCTGTGGTAGTGTGTCAGTAGGTCATCGTCGAAGATGAGAATGTCATCAACAACCTTGACACACTTCTTCATGCCTTGGAGAGCTAGGTCGCCGCGGTAACAATAGGCATCACCAGTGGCAGCAAAGCCCATAGGTCCCCGGCAATGCTGGAAGCATCCATAAGGCGTAATGAAAGTGGTGAGGTGGTGGTCCTCTTCCGCTAGCTCCATCTGCCAGTAGCCATGTAGAGCGTCCGCGGTGGTGAAAAACTTGGCGGTGGAGTCGACAGCACGGACAGCAGCTAAGGGCGTGGGCGAAGGGTGGGCTGGACGGGAGACTTGTGCGTTCAGCTTCGTGAGATCCACTGTGATTCGAACTCCCTTGGCCTTAGGAACGACGACTAGAGGGTGGCACCATTCCGATGGCTCATCTCCACAAGGCTTAATGATTCCCTGTTGTACCATGGAGTCTAATTCATTCTTGACAGGTTCGCGGAAAGCGTAGGGTATCTGCCTTGGGGTGTGGATGGCGAAAGGGACCGCGTCTTCCTTAAGGTGGATTTTCATGGGAGGGCCTGCCATCAGCCTCAGTGGAGCTGCTTTAAGGTCTTCCTTTGACACAAGTATGTCCTGAAAGGTTTGTAAGAAATACTCTCGGGCCTCAGCAGGGGTCGTGTCAGCATGCAGGGGTAGCTCCTTGCATCGATTGACGTGGGTGACCTGTAGGATGGGCCGCGGAAAGCCTGGCGGGATGATGGCCAACTCCTTGCAAAGTGCATAGGACAGGAGTGGCATCTGAACGCGTTCGTGGACTTGAATCGTGGCGAGGCAGGACCGTTTGGCCAAGGACAAGGTGGCCTTAAGGGTTCCTAAAGCAGGTGTCATCTTTGACCCATCTGCAGTGAGTGTCACTGATGTTGCAGGAGGCTGTAGCTCAGTCCTGGGAATGCAAAGGAGTTCCAAGTGCTGGGGGCCCATCACTGATACATCAGCTCCTGTGTCAGGCAGCATCATTATCTTCGATGTCTCACCCTTGCAGGTGAGGGCGATGGATATAGGTGATGGTGAGGAGTCAGTTGATGAAGAAGGAGTCTCGACCTTGCGACAGCTAGAGGGCTTGCTAGAAGGGGGCGTGGCATTGGGCGGGCCGCCCTGCTTGGCGTTCATCTGCTGACGGCAGTACTTGTCATAGTGGCCCACTCGGCCGCAGTATCTGCATGTGGCCTTGTTGGCGGGGCACTTTGGGGTCCTGCGCCAGTGTCCTTTGCAGCCACAGTTTACACATACACTGTCGCTGGCTGGGCACTTTCCTGTTGAGCTGTGCTTCCTTGTGCAGGAAGGACATAAAGTGTCCTTGTTAGGGGTTGGTAACGAGGTAGAACCCCTGTTGCCATGTCCTTTGATTTTTTTATAAGTGGAGACGGCACACAATTTAGAAGGAGGGGCACGTATGGCGGTAGTGGCTGTCCGTGTGGCCTCATAGGAGCGACATTCGTTAACCATGGTGGCCAATGAAGCTGCAGCGTCCAGGGCAATGAGTTTCTGAGTGAGCCCCTCGTCTCTGACTCCCATGATAATGATCATCATTAGCTGAGTCTCCTCACACACAGCAGAATGGCCAGGACAGACGTCGGTTTCCTCTGCTACATGCTTCAGTCGGACGTAGAAGTCGCTGAAGCTTTCCCCTTCCCTCTGCTTGCAGGAGAGCAGGTCCCTGCGTCGTAGAGCTTCATTCCGCAGGTTCTTGATGTGTTCCTGGAGAATATTCAAGACCTCGTCAACACTCCGATCCGTGTCTGGTGGTACGTTGAGCGTGTATTCGAGTATTCTTTGGGTCTCCAGGCTGAGGCACATACGAAGCTGTATCATCTGTTTCCTGGTAGGTAATGTCCCTAAGTCCACCATCACACTGTAGTCATCCCAGCGTCTACGCCATTCCCTGAACACTTGGTATGTGGCATCAGGACGTAAGGGCGGCGGGGTCTGGGCGATGGCTTTCTGTGGGGGTGGTGGCTGGGTGGACGATGGCACTGAGGATTGTGTGGGAAGTTGTGAGTCCGCTGGTATTGCTTGCTGCTGGGTCGAATTGACACTAAGTAGCTGCAACAGTACGGTGAAACGTTGAGCTTCCTCCTCTCTTCTTAAGTTGTCCTCTTGGCGGCGTAGATTCTCTTCGTAACGACGTTGTTCCTCTTCATAACGACGTTGTTCTTCCTCTCTCCGACGTGCAGCCAACTCGGCCTGTCGAGATTCCTCCAGGTACTTGATGAGGATCCTTAACTCCGTATTGGGAGCTGTGGGAGGCGGTATACTCAGGTGCGGTGAGAGCAAAGGTGGGGTTTCCAGAGATGCAAAACCTGGAAGGGTTAGACGGTCTGTTGGTGAGACTGGGTGTGAAGGCAACTGGCGCTCCTCAGGGTCCTGGTCGTGTTGCATATCCCCAGGCTCGTCTTGATGTGAAGCAGAAGCCATTATGAACAGTTTTCTGCAATGTCAACTGCAGTTTAAAGGAAGAGAAGAACGATGCGGAAGACTTTCTACAGTTTTTATTAAAAAGTTACTGTAAATAATTCTTAATCTGTGCGGCGAATCCTGGCAGGCGGTGGAGAGTGGGCTGGGTGGGCTCCTGGGGGGTGGGCGGTCGGGTGGGGAGTGGGGAGCGACCACTCGACCGTTGAAAAAACTTGAAAAAATGAGTCTGCAGTGTATGGCAAATGATGAGCGTGGGTGGATGTGCCTCGGGCCCTGTTGCTGGATATGGAAATAAGGATACCCGTAGAGCTGGGGCAAGGCACAAGAAAAATAAAACCCACTAAAATCAAAGCACTGACATTACACTGCACTGGCACTGCACAAACACTGCATGAACATATCATAAAAACCGCACTAGCACTGTAAAATCCAAAGGCGGCTGGGTTTGAATGCTGATTCCGGTGTTCCTTGAAAATGCTGAATGGTTTCGTCACTGCGCCATGGTGATAGGTGGTGATGTCTTGCATTAGAAGACGAAAGATTGCAGGATGGGAGAAATAATATCCCGAGTCGTAGATTTCTTTATTCCAAGCAGCAAAAGGTAAATATGTACAGAGGCTCTGCAGGGCGTGCAGCTCGCGCTAAGAGAAGCAAGAAGAAGTCATGCGCATGTGCAGGGTTTATGATACAGGGCGACACATGCGGATGCGTTCACAATAAGTGATTTTATTAAATACATGGAAATGAATCGTACAGCAATTGCATAATAAAATATACATTATTCCACAGTGTTCATTAAACATAATAATATAATAATAAGGGAATGTAAAGATGATTAAAAGTCTCTCATTATTTTTATTTTCGTTTTTTGTCATATTTCTTAATACTCATTATAAAACAGTAGATTATCATTATAGAGTCATCCTGTTTTTTTTTTTTTTTTTTTTTTTCAGAATCACATAATTAGCATTTCTTTCATAAAGAAAATTGTCTGGTTTAATGAAAATAGCAAAGACGTATGAAGTTCTCTCTCTCTCTCTCTCTCTCTCTCTCTCTCTCTCTCCTCTGTAATTCCCAATCTTTAAATAGATGTTTATCACACTAACTATATTACTTTCTCTCTCTCTCTCCTTCTTTTACTGGGAATGCATGATGTTCTGTCAGTAATTTTCTGTATCGTATTTATAATATATCTGCGATCGCATAAACATAAGGTTGGTAATTTACAGGAACCTTCTCAGCCACCTTACTCCTTTACCCTCATTCAGCTTCTCAAACGAACACTCGTTCCTGTGAGTGAGCTCTGTTTGCGTGCATGTACCCCAAGGTATCTGAACTGATATACCTCGCCAATATAGAACACGCCGATGTTATTCGACAATACAGACCAAATTAGGTTTCAATACGTTATCAGGCTCAACCGAATGGCGCCTTCAAATGCAATTTCCTGTGCCATTGATGTTAGTAAGGGTGGAAATGTGTTGCTTTATTGTTTACACAGTCCTACTGCTTTCCTTGTGAGTTCCAGCACTCACCTCCATTGTCGTCCTGGAATGTGTAGTACCTGAGCTGTTTTGCTTTCTTATGTGGGTAGATGCGTACAAGCAAACTCACATACATGCTCTCTCTCTGACTCTCTCTCTAGATATATATATATATATATATATATATATATATATATATATATATATATTATATATATATATATATATATATATATATATATATATATATATATATATATACAACAAGTTAATTAATTTGGGAACTTCGGCTGCTCTCTAAGGCCTCACAGACTGTACAGCTGATGAACTCGACATCAACAACAACAACAGATCTTTCACTATTATCTTCCTCTTCGTCCATCTTTTCAGCGAAACAACGTACTATATATATATATATATATATATATATATATATATATATATATATATATATATATATATATATATATATAGTACGTTATTGTTTCGCTGAAAAGATGGACGAAGAGGAAGATAATAGTGAAAGATCTGTTGTTGTTGTTGTTGTTGATGTTGTGAGTTCATCAAATGTACACCCTGTGAGGCCTTAGAGAGCAGCCGAAGTTCCCAAATTAATTAACTTGTTGTATTGTGAGAAAAACACTTGAATGTGACCTGCTTCGTTATCTATAATGGGGGGCTGGAGCAGAGCATTACATGTCGAGTGATAGATGAGATACATGATACTATCTATATAAGGATACACCATGTATCCTGGATCACTTATATATATTATATATATATATATATATTATATATATATATATATATATATATATATATATATATATATACATATATATATATATATATATATATATATATATATATATATATATATATATGTGTGTGTGTGTGTGTGTGTGTGTGTGTGTGTATCTGTGTGTGTCTGTGTGTGGCTATGTATTCTTGATTTAGCGTACATAGTGTTAGCCCGGTAGATATCATCCTCTGCCATTCGATATGTGCTGCTCTTCTCCAGGCCCCATTATCAGATAACAAAGCTGAGCCTATCCAGGAGCTTCTAACAATACAACGCGTTAATTAACAGGACTTGTTTGGGAAGTTTGACCATTTCTCAAAGGCCTCGCGGACTCTAAAGTTACCGGACTTAAAACACGAACAACAAATCCTTTTGTCTTTTCTTTCGCTCACGTTTTAAGCAACAAAACGAGGCGCTGCTGTATTTACGCTTCGATATTTGACGATGAAAATTTCGGATATTTAATACACATGTGAAGTTTCCTTTCTCCGTTTCCAAACCGGAATATTGAGTTCTTTGAAAGAGAGCAGGTTAAGCGCTTAGGGTTTTTTTTTTTTTGTTTTTATCGTTCTTCACGGATCTAATACTTCTTGTGCATTATAATGGTAACCATCAATTTGTTTTCTGAAAAGTATCAAGTGCTGTATATGTAATTTCATGTTATCTGAACCTGATTTTAAACGAATCCCATCTCAATCTTTTATCTCTATACGTTAAAGGTAAGATGGTCATAAATTTCATATTCTTGATAGTCGGACCTCTAGTATAAGCCTCATATCGCTAGGAATTCCCAACAACAGGAATTGATATAGGAATGGTAATGGCCGAAATATAATTGACTACCTGAGTCAGTCTGATCGCACTAGACTACAGATACAGAAAGTTTTTCCATTTCAGGTATTTCGGTATTTCAGGTATTTCGGTATTCAGGCATTTCGGTAAAGCCGTTGGTCCCGTTGCTGAATAACCACTGGTTCCATGCAACATAAAAACACCATACAAACAAACGCCTGTTCAATGCAATGCATTTTCAGCCCACGGTTATATATTCAAAGAAATGAATATAGTGCTTCGAAATCAGTTGCCAGGCATTCAATAAATAAGAAACTTACTTGAATTATTCAGCAACTACTGTTGCAAGGTTGCATTTGCATGAAAGGGTGGGCAAAAGGTCCACGAGGAACTAAAATACCAACGTCTTTACAATGCGCTCCGCTTACCATCCTGGCAAATACCAAAGAGGCTACGTCATGACAGAATTTCTATTTCTATCATCAACCTCATTTTAATATTGAACACAACATAACCCAACCTCATTCCACCAGGTAACCCGTTTCTAAAGTCGGTTAAGATTTGTACTCTTGCCTTCAAAGGCCTTTAAAGGTAGGCCTAACAAATGACAATATATCATAACGCTTTTTGGGGTCATGTGCAGAGTAGGGAGACAGGAATATTCAGTGTTATGTACTTTCGTGGATTGTGGGGGGGGGGGGGGGGGCGGTATGTGTGTGTTTCCAGTGGGAATGGTCCCCCTCCTGCCAGGTTAGGAAGGTAAGGTCTGGTTAGGTCAGGACACGGTACTCTAGGAAAGGTTATGATTTCCCGCGCCTACCATTGTCTCCCTACTCTTCATCCTGCAGTAATTTTAATATAGTGTCCACATCTGGCTAATGACCTCATCTCGATGGTTTGTACACAGTTCAGTGATCCATATAATGCTAAATTGAGGCATTGTGGAAGGTCTGTACTGATCTAGAAATCGCTGGAATCAACACTTCCAGCATTTGACGGTCTCGACAAGAAATATTTTGTAAATCACTGCAAGAACTGAACATCGAATTTAGATGTTCTGAATGAGAGAATGAGAAAGAGTGCAATTAAAGAAAGCAACCAAAATTTGTGATAGTATTGACGGCGTTATGGCGGAGTAGTTGATATCCCTAAGAAAACAGATAGTATTTCCCATCCTTTCCCTTATTGACTTGTAATTCTGGAAAGAAAAAAAAATAAACAAAGAGACGGCGTTTATACTTGTAGCCCAAAATTAAACTCTGTTACGTTTGATATTGTCATTTTTTTTCGTTCTGAAACAAATATATATATATATATATATATATATATATATATATATATATATATATATATATATATATATATATATTATATATATAATATATATAAAGGTTTTTGCCACGAAGGAAAAAATGAAAAAGCTTTTTCATTTTTTCCTTCGTGGCAAAAAACTTTTATTTATACATAGCATCACGTTTTATATACTTCGTGATCAAGTATTCATATATATATATATATATATATATATATATATATATATATATATATATATATATATATATATATGTAGATATATACAAAAATATATATATATAGAATATATATATATATATATATATATATGTATACATATATATATATATATATATATATATATATATATATATATATATATATATATATATATATATATGTGTGTGTGTGTGTGTGTGTGTGTATGTATGTATATATAAATATAGGTATAAGCGCGAAGAAAAATTAACAGCGGAGTTTCTGCAAGATCTTTCGACTCGACGTCCTTTACTCAGCAGACAAATGTTTGTCTGCTGAGTAAAGGACGTCGAGTCGAAAGATCTTTGAGATACTCCGTTGTTTATTTTTCCTTCGTGGCTTATACCTTTATTTATGGATTTATCACGTTCCAAACTTTCGTGATTCAGTTATATATATATATATATATATATATATATATATATATATATATATATATATATATATATATATATATATAGATATATATAATATATATATATATATATATATATATATATATATATATATATATGTATATATATCCTGCCCTTGTGCACTGGATGCGCATTTAGAAAGGAAAGGAAAGGCAAGACAGACAAGAGGTCGCGTGCTATTTTGAAAGGATCAGCAGGATTCAGGTGTGAAATCCCGTTCCAGCACAGAGCACACAGTGAATACAGTCCTCAGGGATCCCTTCCCTCATCGATGGGTGTTGACGGAACAATCTGCGGACAGACGACAGAAGACAAAAGCGGAGGGCCCGGAGCGGCTTTTGAAAGGCGTGTATGCCACGCAGAAATATGCTACATTTCTGGTCTTTTGCCTGTGAAATTTTATGCGGCACCTTTTATGACAAATATTGGCCATGATCTTAGCATTTTTATCACTTGATAGTGCAGAAAGAGCACGTGATTTCATTATGTAGGTTGGCAATTTTTTAATAGTAAATTATAGTACACGATATTCTAAAACTAAACACGGGAACATAAGTATATCCATCCATCCATACACACACACACACACACACACACACACACACACATATATATATATATATATATATATATATAATATATATATATATATATATATATATATATATATATATTTGCATGTGTGTTCGCTCTGCGCGCAGAGATCGTCATGGTGTCATGGTCATGCGACGCAGAAGGCTTCTATGAAATTCCGCCAGTCATGTCTCTCCTGCCCTTTACTTTCCACAAACCGAGGTTAGTCTTTCCACTTTTTCTGGTCCTAAGCTGCACACCAGTGCAATTACGTGTAATTGATTATTCTCGTAGACGTGGTGCGAAGGACACGTCCAAGTCATCTCCATTTCCCCTTCATCATTATCATATCTTCATATGGGACTTCTGTTATGTCTCTTATCCTGGCACGACCCCTAATATTATTCTTGAATCTTCATTTCAAAATCAGGAAATATTAAGACGTAATTTCATTGTTATATAATGATTCAAATATGTATAGCAACTTCTTCCTGTTTCTAAACTTATTTATCCTGGCGTATTATTTATGCGGCCGTTATTATTTTCAGTAAGTACCAAAGCCTGAAATTTTTTGTTTTTAAATATCTGAAATACTGAACATCATTCGTTCTCCCCCTAATGTTATTTCAGTCATTGGCACATACTCTGTCTCATTGTTTTATGTTTTTGTTTAGATTTATTTACATGATGTATTCGATAAAGTAGGCTTTGTAGATCGTTGGTGTTTTACTGAATAAAATACCCTGTCATAATTGACTGTTATTTCTATCTCTAACCCCTTATTTATTCTGTGAGAATAAATAAGGGTGACATACTAATTCACTTGACAGTACTCCACCAACATTAACAGTGCACTGTGTCGTTCATAATAAAGTTTCAGTTAATTTACGTGTCACTAATGGGAGGACCGTTCCGTAAACATAAATTTGGAAGGAGGATAGGGTGAAGGGGGGTTGGGGGGGGGACAGTTTTGAAGCCTCCTTTCGGGCTCCTAGATGCAACCCATCTTTTTATTCTATGGCCCCTTCACATCCGTTCCCGCTTCCTCTCTTGCCACTTGCCTTTCCTACCTCTCTAACTATTACTCTTACTTTTAGAACCTATTCCTCATCTCATTTATTTTTCTGGACCTCTTTATCTTGTTGCCCTACCACCCTGACTCCCTCGTTTCACGATGTTAAGAGCTGAATGGCTGCAAGTGCTCCAGAGTTGGCTTTACGACCTACATTTTCGTAACTAGTTCGTTTGCAACATTGGAAAAAGTGAAGAGGATTAAAGTTCTCCGTCAAATGGGCAGTGTGTCCTTGAGAGACTATCATGTGTGTGCTTTTACTGATAGCCCTTAAGAATGTGTAGGCTTTACTGATAGCCCTTAAGAATGTGTAGGCTTTTACTGATAGCCCTTAAGAATGTGTAGGCTTTACTGATAACCCTTAAGAATGTGTATGCTTTGACTAATAGCCCTTAAGATGTGTATTCTTTTACTGATAATCCGCTAAGAATGTGTACGCTTTTACTGATAACCCATCAATATGTGTACGCTCTTACTGATAACCCGTCAGATTGTGCATGCTATTACTGATAATCCGCTAAGAATGTGTACGCTTTTACTGATAACCCATCAATATGTGTACGCTCTTACTGATAACCCGTCAGATTGTGCATGCTTTTACTGATAATCCGCTAAGAATGTGTACGCTTTTACTGATAACCCATCAATATGTGTACGCTCTTACTGATAACCCGTCAGATTGTGCATGCTTTAACTGATAATCCGCTAAGAATGTGTAGTCTTTTACTGATAACCCATCAATATGTACGCTTTTACTGATAACCCGCTCAGATGGTGTATGCTTTTACTGATAATCTGCTAAGAATGTGTACGCTTTTACTGATAACCCATCAATATGTACGCTTATACTGATAACCCATCAGAATGTGCATGCTTTTATTGATAAATAAAGGCAACCCCTTACGGCGTGGAGTAATTATATTTTCTTTTTTGAAAAATTGAATTCTGGCACGAAAGGGGAAGAAATAAGTAATTGTTCTTTTTCCAATGCAATATTGTTCTCTCAAGAGGAA
>NC_087207.1:15754898-15762398 GCF_015104395.2 Macrobrachium nipponense
ACCACAGTATTCTAGGATGTGCAGTGCTATTGTAGTGTAAATTTTACTCGGTATCTCCTAAGTTTGGATCTAGATCCAATTAACCCCCCCTTTTCAGTGCGTCTGTCAGGGGGAACCCACCCTCCAAAATGTCTGTCACTGGTCATTCTATAATCAGTAGAGTCTGCAGATATATTATATATTAGTTTCATCTGGTATCTCATATATTGGATCTAGACCCAAAATCTAACGAGCAATTAGTGGTGCTTGTTAAGTAAGCCACCCATATATTTTCGGCAGACGGTCAGTTTCACAGTTTACAAGTCTACTCCTAAAAACCAGTAGGGGTTACAGTCGGTATCTCGTTCGTTGTATCTCAATGGTCCGGGCTGCCGGTCTAAAGCGAACAACGTTTCCTTTGGTCTTTGAGTTGTGATCTGGAAGAAGTTGCGATTGACAGAAGAAGAGTTTTTTTGTTTTTTTTACTTTGTGAAGGAATAGAAGAGAGAGAGAGAGAGAGGGGGGGGGGGGGGGGGTGGGGGGGGGGGGGGGGGGGGGGGGGGGGGGGGGGGGGGTGTGTGATGTGTGGGTGGGGATGTGGATTTAGGAATACCTTCCTTTTAAGGAGATGGAAATATAGCTGTTCATGCGATATGCAAAATGACATGTGATATAGCTGGTTCACTTAAAATAGATTCTTGGGTGAGCCTTATACCTACGAGACCTTTGTTTGGCGGCCGCTGGTTGGGAGCTCCAAGTATCTGCCTTAAGTGAACCGGCTATAGTAACAAATATACAGAAAAAAAATCACAGAACATTAAATTCCTATTCAAATACTCTCAGACGTATAACTTTCTCACCGGAATAACAGATTAAACACTTCATAATTATAAGTATTCTTGTATATAGTAATTTCCCTTATTCTTTTCAATGTAGAATATTTAAACCCCTCAAAGAATTTTCACCACAGTACCAGGCGAGCTTTATATAACATCCTTTCGACCTTTCCTTGATATGCAAATTTTACCGCTATTTCCAAAGTCCATCTTTCATTTTCTCAGCATGTCTAGATCACCTAAGATTACACTGCTTCTTTTTCCACCAGCCATCGAGACTTTATGTATCCCGTTATTCAGACGTTTTTATCCGATTAGACTTCACATGCAAGAGTTTAAACTATTTTCCAATTCAAATGCCGCAAAATTTTACTTGGCCATGTTGCGATAACTTACGCTATATTTTTCATTTTTCGAAGATGGTCCTAAAATGAGAGTGAATAAGAATGCATATGCCATGGTGCAAGACGTAATTTACGGATGGTACCCATAATGAAATAAATATAGGGTTAAAAATATTAAAAAAAAAAATGAATGAGTTAGAGGAATCATACAATTGGGTAGAATGTAATCTTGGAAAATAATAAGTGAAAAGTGGAGAGGAATCATATAATTGAGTAGAATATAATCTGGAAAATAATAAGTGAAAAAGGTAGAGGAATCATATAATTGGGTAGAATGTAATTTGGAAAATTAAAAGTGAACAGTAGAATTGCCCTAAAAGAAAGAGCAGGAAGTAATTCACAACGGAATGGAAATCCTGCCCAAAAATGGAGAACTGATGGATGAGGAGGCAGGAGGCGGTGGCTTTCGGTCCGGGCAAATTGCGATCATTAGCAACAAAAGGCTTCATAAGTTGGCTCAGACAGAACGCTCTGCTGGAATGTAATCGAAATGCATTTCTCCGAATGACGCAATTATCGGCTAGGGTCTTCTCTCTTTATCTCTCTCTCTTTCTGTATTGAGTTCGATTTCCTCGCTCGTTTTTTCCCCTTTATCTTCCTGTTGTCTGTCTGTCTACGTCTTTCTCTCTGACCAGACGTTTGAAGAACAGTTCAGAAACTCCCCTCGCAAACAAAAACATTTACCTACAACCTTTAATATATATAATTTCTTATTAAAGTTGGAATCCTTCTCATGTATTATCTCGGAAGATTATATAGGACAGCTAAAAAATTCCTGGCAACAGAAAATAAGTAAAAAATGCGCCTAAGTATCTTCGGCGCATTCGAGTTTTCTGTACAGCGTATAATCAAGACCACCGAAAATAGTTCTATCTTTCGGTGGCCTCGGTATAATGCTGTATGAGCTGTGGCCCATGAAACTCTCAGATAGCCGAGTGTTGCTGCGTTGCCAGAGGCACGGCCATGGGTAACTTTAACCTTAGATAAAATAAAATCTACAGAGCCTAGAGGACTGCAATTTGATATGTTTGATGATTAAAGGGTGGGTGATCAGCATGCCAATTTGCATTCCTCTAGCCTCAGTAGTTTTTAAGTCTGAGGGCGGACAGTAAAGTGCTGACGGGAAGACAAAGCCTTCTCTATAGTTGTATTTTACAGAAAATTAAACCCAAAGCAGGTAAAACTATGTCAAAAGATATCTAGTTTTCCTTTTTTCGCTATGACTGGGGCATTTTATCCATTTTCCCCTTCCGGTGAACACTTTGTGTCGGTGACCACTTGTGTTATTTTAACCTCCAGGTATTCGGCCGCCACAAACCAGCGGCGGCGCGCGCGACCCCCCCCCCCCCCCCCCCCTTTGCTTAAAATAATATGTTGCCTGGGAAAATAAATGAAATTAACCATTTACGAAGAAAGCAATTTTAAAAACCAAAAAGTTTACTCATCTTCGACAGCGAGCACCTAAGAATAAGTAATATTTCTTATGGTGGAAATTTACTAACAATGTTTCTTATCAAACTGCAGAGTAAAGATATTTTTCTAATTGACCTGCAAACAATTTTGCAGTAAAATAAAACCCACTTCATTAGCTATACAGTAAAAAAATCGCAAACATTTCATAATTACTGATCTAATTAATCGTTTCAGATGTAAATGAATTCGTAATTAAATTCCAGAAATGAACGAAAAATTTGCATCAGAAAGTATTTATGCCGAGGAAAAAAGGCTGTGAAACTTCACTAAAAAAAAAATTACAGTTATTTCTACTTCCCCTCCCGTTTAAATGAAATAGATAAAAGAAATACGGGAGCATCAACTATCACCAAAAATATATATATTATATATATATATATATATAATATATATATATATAGAATATATATATATATATATATATATATATATATATAATATATATATATATATATATATATATAATATATATATATATAATGAATCACCTGCTAAGTGTTATAATCCATATATTTTATTTTATATATATATTTATATATATATATATATATACATTATATATATATATATATATATATAATAATATATATATATATATATATATACTATATATAAATTAAAATTAAATAAGTAGAAACAATATAACAGATGAATATGAACCAAAAGAAATCCCCGCAGTAATAAACATTTCCGTAGATAAGCCACACATGAGAGAGAAATGATAAAATTAACATGAAGAAAACTAGACTTAAAGTGTGACCGATGATCGCCTTCCCGGGGCAGCAGCTATGGACCCTCATACAAGGGGCTTTGGGTCTCATTTTTTTCCATAGAGGCCATCTACGTGGAAGGGGAATATCAAAGAGGTACACAAGCCTCAGGGGGATGTTTATTATTCGTGTCCAGGGACCCGGGGCGTCCCCGAATATAAAGGTAAACCTCAAGCCAAGGGAACTGTTTCAGTTTTCTTGTAGTTTGTTTGTATGGTGTTCTGACGTTGCATGGAACCAGTGGTTATTCAGCAACGGGAGCAATGAATGGCTTTACATGACTTCCGAACCACGTCGAGAGTGAACTTCTATCACCAGAAATACACATCTCTGACCCCTCAGTGGAATGGCCGAGAATCGAACTCGCAACCACTGAGGTGACAGGACAAGACCAAACCGATCTTGCCAATGAGGCGCTTCAGTTTTCTTATAAAAGTATAATTTTTTACGATAAAGGGCAAAAATTCTACGTGGGTCGTAATTTCGACGATTTTATTGAACGTAAATGAAGCTCATTCTTCGATAATGTGATTGTTTTAATTGTTGTGGTAGTAGCAGTAATTCAACGTAGCAATGGGGTGTGTAATTCTCATTATTCATTTGATTTATACTACACAGGCATACGCATGTACAACCACAAAACATAAGCATATATGTTATATGTGTGCGTGTGTGAATACATGGCCACGAGGAATGTGAAACAAAGCAGTGCAATATTGTTTGTCTGTGCCTTCGCCTTTGGTGTTTTCAAGTAGTAAACCACATAGAACAGGAGAAAAGATAACAAAGGCCTGCCTATACTAAGAAAATAAAAGAATGAAAAGGTATACGACAGTTTTAATGCACACTAACGTCTTTACACTAGTTTATATATGTATATGCCTACATATATATATATATATATATATATATATATATATATATATATATATATATATATATATATATATATATATATATATATATATATATATATATATATATATATATAATATATATATATATACACACACACACACACACACACACACACACACACACACATATATTATATATATATATATATATATATATATATATATATATATATATTTATCCCGTATTCGTTGATTGACTTAGAAAGGCCCAGAAATCAAATATTGTGGACATCAAAAGATTCTTTGGGCCCATCTGCACGACATCCGGTCGAAAACTTCTCCAAAACAAAGTCTCGCTGACAGAATAATGGAATGTAATTTGTCCCAAACTTAACCCGACATTCCGGCTGCGGCAAGGCTGCAAGTTCTCCAGTTGCGTTTGACCTTTTGTCTCGAGGTTTTCTTTTCCAGAGTTCAAAGACTTGGTCGCGGAGGAGCCAGTAAATTTATCAAGAAGAGAGAGACAAAGTTTTGAACGGTCCAGATAAATATAAACCTTCATTTTCCAAGTCCCTTTTTTCCCTGGCATGCAAGCGAACAACGTTTCCTTTGGTCTTTGAGTTGTGATCTGGAAGAAGTTGCGATTGACAGAAGAAGAGTTTTTTTTTTACTTTGTGAAGGAATAGAGAGAGAGAGAGAGAGGGGGGGGGGGGGGGGGTGTGATGTGGATTTAGGAATACCTTCCTTTTAAGGAGATGGAAATATAGCTGTTCATGCGATATGCAAAATGACATGTGATATAGCTGGTTCACTTAAAATAGATTCTTGGGTGAGCCTTATACCTACGAGACCTTTGTTTGGCGGCCGCTGGTTGGGAGCTCCAAGTATCTGCCTTAAGTGAACCGGCTATAGTAACAAATATACAGAAAAAAAATCACAGAACATTAAATTCCTATTCAAATACTCTCAGACGTATAACTTTCTCACCGGAATAACAGATTAAAAACACTTCATAATTATAGTATTTCTTGTATATAGTAATTTCCCTTATTCTTTTCAATGTAGAATATTTAAACCCCTTCAAAGAATTTTCACCACAGTACCAGGCGAGCTTTATATAACATCCTTTCGACCTTTCCTTGATATGCAAATTTTACCGCTATTTCCAAAGTCCATCTTTCATTTTCTCAGCATGTCTAGATCACCTAAGATTACACTGCTTCTTTTTCCACCAGCCATCGAGACTTTATGTATCCCGTTATTCAGACGTTTTTATCCGATTAGACTTCACATGCAAGAGTTTAAACTATTTTCCAATTCAAATGCCGCAAAATTTTACTTGGCCATGTTTGCGATAACTTACGCTATATTTTCATTTTTCGAAGTATGGTCCTAAAATGAGAGTGGAATTAAGAATGCATATGCCATGGTGCAAGACGTAATTTACGGATGGTACCCATAATGAAATAAATATAGGGTTAAAAATATTAAAAAAAAAATGAATGAGTTAGAGGAATCATACAGTTGGGTAGAATGTAATCTTGGAAAATAATAAGTCCTGGAGCTACTTCAGCCTCTAGTTTTTCCAGATTCCTTTTCAGGGATCTTGGGATCGTGCCTAGTGTTCCTATGATTATGGGTACAATTTCCACTGGCATATTCCATATCCTTCTTATTTCTCTTTTCAGGTCTTGATACTTATCCATTTTTTTCCCTTTCTTTCTCTTCAACTCTGGTGTCCCATGGTATTGCAAAATCAATGAGTGATACTTTATTCTTGACTTTGTCAATCAACGTCACGTCTGGTCTGTTTGCACGTATCACCCTATCTGTTCTGATACCATAGTCCCAGAGGATTTTTGCCTGATCGTTTTCTATTACTCCTTCAGGTTGGTGCTCGTACCACTTATTACTGAAAGGTAGCTGGTGTTTCTTGCACAGGCTCCAGTGGAGGGCTTTTGCCACTGAATCATGCCTCTTTTTGTACTGATTGTGTGCAAGTGCCGGACATTCGCTTGCTATGTGGTTTATGGTTTCATTTTTCGTATTGCACTTTCTACATATGTGAGAGGTGTTATTGCTATCTATCGTTCTTTGGATATATCTGGTTCTTAGGGCCTGATCTTGTGCCGCTGTTATCATTCCTTCAGTTTCCTTCTTGAGCTCTCCCCTCTGTAACATTGCCATGTGTCGTCGCTGGCTAGTTCTTTAGTCTGTCTCATGTATTGTTCGTGCATTGATTTGTTGTGCCATTCCTCTGTTCTGTTTGTCATTCTCCTGTCTCTGTATATTTCTGGGTCTTCTTCTACTTTTATCAGTCCTTCTTCCCATGCACTCTCGAGCCACTTATCTTCACTGGTTTTCAGATATTGCCTCAGTGCTCTGTTCTCGATGTTGACGCAGTCCTCTATACTTAGTAGTCCTCTCCCTCCTTCCTGTCGTGTTATGTATAGTCTGTCCGTATTTGCTCTTGGGTGTAGTGCTTTGTGTATTGTCATATGTTTCCTAGTTTTATGGTCTATGTTGCGGAGTGCTGCCTTCGTCCATTCCACTATTCCTGCACTGTATCTGATTACTGGCACTTCCCATGTGTTTATGGCTTTTATCATATTTCCGGCGTTGAGTTTTGACTTGAGTATCGCCTTGAGTCTCTGCATATATTCTTTCCTGATCGTGTCCTTCATCTCTTGGTGTTTTATATCCCCTCCTTCCATTATTACCAGGTATTTGTATCCTGTCTCATCTGTGTTTGATGTTGCTCCCATCTGGTAGCTTTATACCTTCAGTCCTTTTTACTTTGCCCTTTTGTATGTTGACTAAGGCACATTTTTCTATTCCAAACTCCATCCTGATGTCCCCAGATATAATCCTTACAGTCTGGATTAGGGTATCTAATTCCTTGATGCTCTTACCATACAGCTTGATGTCGTCTATGAACATCAGATGGTTAATTCGGTTGCCTCTTTTCTTGAGTTGGTACCCAGCATCCATCTTCTGCAGTACTTTTGTCATGGGGATCATGGCTACTACAAAGAGTAGTGGGGACAGTGAGTCGCCCTGGAAGATCCCTCTCCTGATATTAACCTCTGTTAGTCTTATCCCAGAGCTTGTAAGTATTATATTCCAGTTGCGCATTGTATTTTTGAGGAAGCTGATGGTGTTTTCCTCTGCCCCATATATT